>NW_027397116.1:15854629-16000306 GCF_003265705.2 Callorhinus ursinus
GAGGGGGTGGGGGGATGGGTTAGCCTGGTGATGGGTATTAAAGAGGGCACGTTCTGCGTGGAGCACTGGGTGTTATGCACAAACAATGAATCATGGAACACTACATCAAAAACTAATGATGTAATGTATGGTGATTAACATAACAATAAAAATCAAAAAAACTCATTAAAATTCTGGTACACACACACAAAAAAAGAGCAAAGATGTGGGGAAAATACTCCTATGCTTTTGTCAGTTGCTATAATCATTGGAAAACTGACATCCCCTCACAGCCGAGCATTTGTGTACCCCATGACCCAGCGGTTTTCCTTAGAAATGTATACTAATGATGTAGGATTATGTTTACAATAGCACTCTTGAAGATGATCCAATGCCCATTAGGAGTGAAATGGGCAAATTGTTTTTGATGTGTTCATACAGTGACCTCTTTTATAGTACCGGGAATCAACAACTATTGCATCACAGAACAACATTAATGTATCTCAGAAATGTAGTGTGGAAGGAAAGAAGCCAGGTTAAAAAAAAAAAGAAGTAAACATGTACCTTTTAATTTAAAACAAAAATAGGGGACGCCTGGGTGGCTCATCTGACTCTTAATTTTGGCTCAGGTCATACTCTCAGAGTTGTGAGGCCAAGCACTGCACTGGGCTCTGCATGCCGGTCATGGAGCCTGCTTAAGATTCTTGCTCTCCTTCTCCCCTCCACGCCCCGGCCCAACAAAACAAAACAAACTAAAAACTAGGCCAAGTTAATGGTTTGGTCTTGGGATACGAGTTACTCTTCTGAACAAGCAGGACTGAGAAGGAATATGGGAGGTGGAAGAGGCAGGGTGCAGGGCCTGGTTCTGCTGGGTTGCTATTTTATCTATTTGATCTGTGTTCTGGTTACTTTGTTGAGTTTGATTTGTGAAAATCCATTGATATCTCCACCTATGGGTAACTTTCTCTGTTTTACTTCAACAGAAAATTATTGTGTGATTCCCCACAAGGTAAATGTAGTAGGCAGAGAAAACTGCACATAAGAAAAAAAAAATCTGATGACTTTTTAAAAATAGTAGTAGGAAACATGAATTCACATCCATGCATTCATTGCGTACAAAAAACCAAAATGAATAGATGTGATTTTTTTTCTCTCCAACTATAGGTATAGGGTATGTTAGTTACATTTATATGCAAATATCTGGACGCAGAAGTCGGAGGGGAGCGGGGAGAGGTCTCTGCCCTATGAAGACACAGCAAGAAGGTGGCCATCCACAAGTCAGGAAGAGTGCTTTTACCAGAATTCAACCATTACTGGCACCTTGATTTCAGACTTTCAGCCTCCAGAGCTGTGAGAATTAAATTTCTATTGTTTAAGCCACCCAGTCTATAGGACTGTGTTATGGCAGCCTGAGCTGAGTACAAGAAATTTTACTAAAATATTAAATGGAGACACTAGTTGATAAATTGGTTAGATATGGGAGATTAAAATGTGAATCAAAATTTCCTGTGGGCAATGAGTGGAGTTAATTGAAAAATGTGCCTCAAACTTAAGAACTAAGAGGCAACACTGTCTCCATTTACTACCCCTTTGTAGACAGTTGAGTCCCTCATTAGATGCTGCCAAGTTTCCATAAAGCCACAATTATTAATGTTACTTAAAATAATCCTGTGATGATATTGGTGTATAATGTACTTATTCAGCTTCAGGACCTATGGGATTCCTGGGTTTATGCCTGGAAACTCGATTTGCATAGGTCCTGGGCTGTCCCCAGTGTAGTCAAGGAGGTACTTGTGGGAATTCATTGGGTGGGGGTATCACTAAGTGCCCTAGGTGCCTGAATTCAGACCGCATCAGGAAGGATTGCCAAGTTCCATCTATATCTTTGTGTCTCCTTAAGGCCATTTGTGCTTTCTAGAGCCTTAGGAGACTCCGTGCACAAGGTTCCTTCCTCAGATCAGACAAAAATGGCTTGGCAAGTAATGAAAAGGATTAGCTTACTTCTTTAATAAAACTCTAGTAGTGGTGAACAAGTTGTTTAAAAGAGCTGTTCCTTAATAGATGCATTAGGTATTGTTGCCCTTGTAAAAATGTTCAGCAGAAACTTAACCATAAATTGCTCTCTAGAGATGCAAATTGCCTGGGGTGTTCAGTTGCCAATTGGGTTTGAAGCTGTTTGCAGCTGCAAGGGAGCATTAAGACACCGAATAAATCTGATCATCTCTGCTTCCCCTGAGCATTGACCAGGATGCTGTGATACCAACATGTCTCCTAGGGAACAGATAATGCAGTGTATGTCTGGAGACCTATTTCTGTCTGCTGACCTCCAGCGCTCTCCGCTCTACTGTTATTTTACTAGAAAGGTTGGGAATCAGCCATCCTGACTTTCTTAACATTTAGGGGTTGGGTTGATCTTACTACTCTTTCATTCTACTTTTCACTGAAGAGTGGAAACCAAACCTTTTCAGAAGAAAACTTTATTGTGTTGGAAGCCAGTAATATCTGATGATGATTGGACACTGACTATGTGCATCAGGCATTGTTTTAAATCTTACATAATTATCCTCTAAATCCTGAATTTTAGTTAGTATTTCATTTTTACAGATGAGAGGTTGAAATGGAGGGGTTAAGGTGCAAGCTGTATGGTACAGCTAATAAGTGGCAGAGCTGGGATTTCTGTCCACGAGATCGGTCTCCCCATGTGGCATATGTCACGTGTGGTGCCTTTGGATGGAGCCATGCCCTCTGATTGCTCATTCCCACATATGCTGCAGAGCACAGAGGGATGACACCACAGACACATTTGTACCTTTATGATATAGGTCAGGTTATACAGATTCTAATAATCCAGAACAGTGTTTAGATAGAGGAATTCAACATGTGGGGGTTTCCTTCTGTGGAAAAGGTCTAGATGGTTCTGGAATCCATGACTGTCATTTTATATACCTCTTGAATCCTTACACAAAGGATTTTGAGGCTTACACAAACCTCTAAACTTTTTTTTTTAATGACTCTATATTCAATGAGAATTACTATGTAAATTAACCCTCTTGCTTATGTTATCAGTTGGGTTTCTAGCACATTGCAAAACGTAAAGTAGTACCCCATATTTGTTATCCTTTAAAGAAATTATCTTTTTCTCTAGTTGCTGAAATAACTTTTTTTTTAAAAAAAGAAACTAGTTAAACTTCCTTCTTAGTTACAGCCTTGCTATTAAGAAACCATTGTTTTCGTTATGTCTCCTGCTGAATCATTTTGATGTTTCTGTGACTTGGTTAGCTCACAGACTTGACAGCCTCATTAGCTCTTGATGGTCTGCTCTCTCGAATGTGGGTACCATCAGCTTCCTATTGGGATTCAAATCACTTTTATCCCTGAAAGCCTGTCTAGTTTACACAGACCCTCCTGCATAGCTCTGTGATTTTCAGAAACTGCTTCCAGAGCCTCTGGAAGTGGCACCCACAAGACTTAACATGATAAACTGACTTGCAGTTGGGCTTTCTCTTCCTTATCTCTCTGTTTCCTTCATTCTTCCCTTCCTTCCTCCTTTTTCACTGTCTTTGTGATGACCATAGATATTTATATGTTCAATTAGTCAGTAATAACTTAATATTTGCCACTGTGAGACAACATTACAACAGCAAGCCCTGCTGGTATTTTTTCCTCCATTATCCATTCACTCCAACTATAGGGGTGGGCAAGTGAACATCAATAAGTCCTTGCACTAAAATATAAAATTCATCTTAACTTAAGCTTTCTGCTTTTTGAGGCCTCAATTAATAGGATATTCAATATTGAATATTTATATTATTCTACCCCCTTCCTATAACAGAGCCTTGATGTTTGTCATGCATTTCTCCTTATACACACCCTTTAGAGGAACTCTGCTTTATCCCTACCCTTGAGAGTGGTGGGTGCTTCTGGGCTCAAGCCAATCATCATTGGCCCCATTTTCCTTGGTAGCAATTATTTAAAACATTGGCCAATGAAACTGGAGAGGAAGCCTGCTCTAGAGTTACTAGGGAAGGTTTCTGCAATGCTGAGAAGTGCCCATTCTTCTTTTGATGTTATTGTTTCTGGATGTTTGGGTTGGAATTGCCATGGTATGTTTGGTTTATGAGGGAAAGTGGCCTGAGGATCAAAACTAACCTACTAAAAAAGGCAGAATGGGAGGGTGAGTACCTGGTTTCATCACCTCATTGGGCTGCTGAATTAACTAGTTATGGTGTCACCCTGCTTTTGGATTCTTTGTTGAAGTAATAAAATCCCTTTTTATTTAAATCACCTAGAGTTGTAGTTCTGGAACTTGCTAGGGAAAGCCTTCTGGTTCAGTATTCCAGTGCTGTTTTTTAGCGTGTCAGTGTGGAGCTCTGCTTCCCCATCTGTATCTCCATACAAATTTGTTGAGAAGATTAAATAACATAGTAATACTAATGTTTATTGAACCCTTACAGAACTGTGCTAACTGCTTTGCATGTTTTAATTTAATAGCCTTGCAAAAGCCTAAATATGTGTCTGACATCTAGTTGATGAAGGAAAGCAGTTTTCTGTCCTTTTTTGCTCACTCATTAATGTATTTGGTGCCAGGGAGAGAACAAATGTGTGACATGCCCTTGTTTTCAAGAATTATTGTATACAGAAGGAAGCTAGTTTGGGAGTCTATTTACTTTACAAGAGCTCACAGTATTATTAGGAAACATACAAGTAACTATGATATAACAAACTAAACTGATTTGAGGACTGGGAAATAAGATTGGGAAGTAAGGGACTCAAGCTTGGAAGGTGTTGAAAACTGGACAAAATAGGTAGGACCTGATATATTATAAACTAGGGAGCCATTGGAAGTTTTTGACTCAAGAAGTGACATGAAAACAGTATTAAGATAAGTCAGAGTGAAAAGAAAGACTGAATTACATAAATTGATTAGGAAGTTATTGCAATATAATCTAGATAGAAAGTGATAAGGTCAGGATTATGTTTCACTCAAGTCCTATTAATTGAGGTCTCAAAAAGCAGAAAGCCTCAGTTAAGATGAATTTTGTATTTAGTGCTAGGACTTATTGATGTTCATAATAGCTAGCTAAGAGAATTCAGGATTCTTGAATGATTTCTGGTTCACAGGGATAGATGAATTTGTTCAGTCCTGCTTTGAAATTTTTTAAATTTTAGAAAATAATCCTAATATATATAAAAAAGTTAACCCATTTAACTTTTGTGACAATTACTAACTGGATTATTAAAACAGAAGTTCTTTCTTCCCTGTTGTGGTCAGATGCAGAGTAATTTCAATGTATTTAGAGATTAAGTAGTTTCTGTATTTACTAATTTAGAAAAGCCAGTGGAAACTTAGTTTTATACTTATCTTTTTTTTTTAAGTAGAGTTTTTTTTTTTTCCTTTGGGTTTATTTAGTGGATCTAGCTGTAAATATTCTTTTTTTTTTTTTTTCTATATCAGAGGAGAAAGCAGGCCCATATATTTCAGATGACATTTTTTTCTGGTTAGTGGGAAAGTAGAATTGTGTAGAGAAACTACCTAGGAAAAAAGCTATCTGTGTCAGATAACAACAGAGTGGTTTAAAAGAACAAGCCCTAGCAAATCATAGACTGAAACAACAGAAAAGAAACAAGAAAGAGATAATGACATGCCACAGAACAGAGGAGACAAAGACCAAGGCTGGGCAACTCATTACAAGTGCAGACATAAAACCTGGAATGAATACAAGGTCAAAAGCAGAATTGTCACTTAGGATCTCAATTTCAGGAAACAAATCATATGTGGCCTAGACTTTGTCATGAAAGGTTATTTCTTGCCCTCTAATCAGGTTTTTTATTGTATTTTTGATTGATTGTCTTGGATGTACAAAACAATAGGAAACCAGACAAAATTACTGCCACATATTTAAATATGAGTCTGACTCTAGCATTTTAAAACACTAGTAACCAGAAAGTAAAGACATGTAAAAACATCAGAGTCCCCCTTGCCACGTGCCACTGTAACCAGAATTTTAAAAATTATGCAGTATAAAAAAAGTCACACATTATTAGAAAAACAGGCACATCCTTTTTTTCTTCCTTATGTTTTTTTATAAGGAAATGCTAAATTATATCCAGCTCTTTTGATACCCAGATTTTTAGAGTGAACCTTTCAAATTGCCAAGATGGATGTTGAGGAGAGTAACAGTTTCCATAACACTTTATTTTGGAGCTTTTTTTTTGTAATTCATTAACCCAAAGTTTAGGTGGCTTTGTAGGACATTCACATTTTAAGCATTTTTTTTTAATATAATATCTCATTGACCAAATACATTCTCATTCATTGTGTAAATATTAATTAAGAACCCTTTGCATTGGCATGCAAGATAGATATTGCCATGTCCTTTTGGAGTTTACAGGGAGGAGAGATGGTTGACCAGGACACAGAGACATGAGCTGGGTATAGATGTTGTGGGTGGTGGGGGGCACTGATGTTGAAGACCAAACCAAAATGGTGTGTAGAAATTGTCAGGTGACAAGAGAGTCTCCGGGTGGATTAAACGGTATGTGTAAGAGAGAAGAGAAAGCACATGCTTTCCCAGAAGCAAAAACCACATTTGAGAAGAAGTTCACAGGTGAAGAGATAGATGGGTAAAGATGGAGCTGGGTAAGTAAGATTGGCTCTTCTTGGACTTGGTAGAAAGATGGTAAACAAATTCTATTAATACAGATACTTAAGGATGTTTGACAAGAGGGGCCGGGGGTGTGGGGGGAAGAGCCAGAGTGAATCTCTTTCTTGTTTTCCATTAGACTAATTACCTGATTTCCTTTGGGCAGGGCTTGATTTCTGTTAAGCCTTGGGCTCAGGAGGCACAGCTTCTGCTCTACTCTAGTACCTACTTTCATAGATTTCCTTTCCTAGCAAATTAAGAAGCCTCATGCCAGGACTCAATTTCCAATAGGAAATTTATTGTTCTTTAAGGAAAATACTTGGGGAAGAGAAGCATAATATTAAAAAGAATGGATATACTTTCTCATTTTGAAACATACTTAGGAGCCTCAAGAGGCAAAGCAGAAATTCTCAAGAAGAGAACTACAGAATCGAGGAGGAATGAAGACTGGGCTCTTTCTCTCGGCAGGTAACCTCATTAATGTGCTATCTGTGGAATAGAGTGAAGGTTGACATTTTGTTTTAAATACTTTCCTTCCAAGGGGTTTCATTTCATTATATGGTTCATTTAGGGCTTCCCAGCTTTTCTCGGGGAGATTCTTAAGGATAATATATCTTCTGGAGTCAGTGAGTCCATCTTCATCTCTATAGAAATACAGCTGAATCTGATGGGCTCTAGTATTGAAAATATTTTCAGTCCTAGGATGGTGATTTGAGTTTGGTATGTAACTCATGCCAGATGGAATTTGGTAACTGGGAAGATAACAGTATTGTTCCCAAATCAACAGCAACAAATGTGGTTTGTAAGTCTGGTTTTAGGTGCTTAACTATATGCTTGAAAAGACAAAATGTACGGTATAGAGTTGAAAGCATTAAAAGACCTCAATTTGATTTCTAGTTGTGTCTTGGAAAAAGTGTATCTGAGTTTCAGATTCCTTAATTCTAAAGTGGTCATAATTTAAAAAACATAGCACTTACTATGTGCTTGCTTCTATTTTAAGTGCTTTATAAATATTAACTCATTGGATTGTCATAACAAAGCTGTGAGATAGAGATTGTTAACTGCTCTGATGTTGACAATACCACCTTAGAGGGTTTAATGAGGATAGAGTCAGAAATAAGTGTTTCTACTCATCCTTCATTTATTGCTTAACCAAAAGTGTGCAACTAGTTGATGTCTGAGGGTTTACCAGGAGTGTGAGTTATTGCTTCCTGAGATAGTTTGCTGATTGGTCTGCTGCTTCTTCTTCATGAGATAAGAAATAAATTTCTGGAATAGACCCTGGCCTGAGAATCTAGCTTAGTTCCTTTAATGAACAAGATTTTAAGGTAGGTAGGAAATGGCTTCACTTATACACAGGGTTCTGCAGAGAGAGATTAGTGTCATTCTGGACGGTATCATGGTAGCATATGGATGTGTTAGATCTGAGTCGTTGTCTGAATATGTGGCCAACATTCTCCCTTGACCTGTCAATTCCTTTTTTGGGTAGTTTACTAACTTAAGTAGAGTGCATAATGAAAAAAAAATGTAATTTAGGATAGTTCACAAACAGATAAAATGTCAATTCCTTGAAATGGCTATGAAAATCAAAAGTGAGGGGGTCTTTAGGTTTATGCACTGAATTAGCCAGAATAGGCTCACCCCTTAGAAAAATAGCAACAAAAATTTCAGTGATATAACACAATAATAACTTACTTCACACTCCCATAGTGGTCTGGCTTGGGCCCTCTCAGGAAGCTCTTCTCCAACAGTGACTCAGAGACTCTGGTTCCTTCTATCTGTGGCTCTCTACTCTGCTAGGTCCTTGGAGGGAAGAGAATGAAGGGTTGTATTTGGGAGCATTTTATAGGGCAAATCTACCAGTGACTTATCTCATTCAGCTTATGTTTCATTCACCAGAACCCAGTCACATGTCATTTAAGAGAGCCTGGGAAATGTAACCAAACTGTGCCAAAAGGGAAAAGAGAAATGGTTTGGGGGGGGGGGGAGCGGGAATACTTAGTCTTCCGAGGAAACTAAGCTAAATAAGCAGGGAACCAAGGTTTGCTTAACTTTTCTGATAGAATGCATTTTTGTCCCTGATGATTTATTGGATACTTCTCTCTGAGACATTAGACATTATCCCAGATTCCATATAACTTGCAGTATCCCCCACTGTAGAAAGAATATATATTCTCTCTCCATTGAAATTGAGCTTGGCTGTGCTACTTGCTTTGGCCACTGAAATGTAAATTATACTACCTTCTGGCAGAAGCTTAAAGAACCATTGTGTGTTTGGCTCTTCTTTCTCTGTACCATGAGAACGACTATGTCACAAACATGGCCTGTCCTTCAGTCTGTGTTCTGGAATGGGAAGACCTGTAGAGCAGAGCCAAACAGCTGAGTACAGTTGTTAGGAGCTGCAGTGGCTATGACCATCCCACCACCTCTGTTGTGTAGCAGGAGCAAGAGATCAATGTTTATTATTAAAAGCCACTGAGATTTAGGAGTTGTTACATCAACAAAGCTGACTAAAAAGTCTTCATCAGACATATATGTAATTCCATTGTAGGGATGATCATAAAGCTGGTGCAGAGTTGATGAGTGAGATACAAAAACTGAAGCTCTTTAATTCTTAGAGCTGACTCTCATAATTGACAGTAATTTCTATTGTGTGATTTGAGGTATGCATAAGGCCTTCCAATTAGTTTCCATGTAATCAAGTAGTCACACTGTTTTCCTTCTGCTTTTTTATATCTAACTAAAATGAAATTTCTAGCCATAAGATCACTAAGGAGTTAAAAATGAGCATGTTGCTTTTATGTCCAATGGCCACTCAAAATAAGTGTACATTATTGGGGAGAGTGAGAAGTTTTTGAGAGGGGAATGAATAGAAACAGTTTTCCATTAATTAATAGCACATACTAAAAATTGATGGAAAATTTGACACCTTGTGATAATGAAGGCAAAGTTTTGAGCAAGTGGAACACAAAATAGTTCTATTTTAATAGAAGATGAAGAGGGGACTAGTGAATCTAGACAGAGATGGGAGGACTGCTGGGCAGGGAATAATACAAGGACAGTAGGTGAAGGGCGGTAAGTCAAAAGACTATCTGGGGTGTCAAAGGAGTACTTTATCCATAGCAACCCCCAATTTACTATTGTTGAAAGATCTTAAAAATAGTGTGAATGTATACAATGGTGAAACTTGCTTGGAAGTTCATTTATTGGCTATTGGTTATATAAATGAAATCATTCGTAAAGATATACATGAGGTTTGTCACTGTTACTAAATTTACTTAAAATTGTAGGCTACGTGCTAGAATACAGATCAGTGTTTTACTGGCACATTTGCTTATTAAAATGGATAGTGTAGTTACAAGTTTGGGTTTGGACTTAGATGGGGCATGAGGTTTAGTTGAGCATTAGGTCATCTTAAAGACAACACTTTCGTTTTGAATAGGATACAGTTTTGATGTTGGGTTGGCATTAGGTTGGACTCTGTGGTGTAAGAGGTAGGATTCTTTTAGTGGTTGCATATAACAGAAAATTCAACTTGAACTGACTTAAACAATAAAGGAAATTTCTTCGTCCTATTATTGTAATCCCTGGAGCCAGGTCAGGTTTCAGACATGGTTTAATATAAGGCTTTGGCTCAGGTTTTCCTGTGCTTGTCTCAGCTCTGTCTTTTGTCATGTGTCTGCTTTAATCTCAGACTGATCTCCCTCATGCTTACAGTATGACTGCCAGCAATAATCAGTGCTACATGCTTTTTCATGCATTCAGGAGGTGCAAGGTGATTGTTCCCCATACTTAGTAACAAAATTCTTGAATTTTACTGCAGTTGTTCAACCTGAACTTGCCTCTGTGTCCAGAGGAAACATGTCTTTTTCAATTGGCTTTTGCTCATTTCTGAAGCAAACACTGTGATAAAATGAATGAAATTGTATTCCTTGACTTCTCTCATCCAAAATATGTGGCAGCTACATAGTGGGGAAATGGTAGTTCCTTAAAAACAAAACAAAAAACAAAAACTTATGGGATGCCTTGGGTGGCTCAGTCAGTTGGGCACCTGACTCTTGATTTTGGCTCAGGTCATGGTCTCAACGTTGTGAGATCAGCCCTGTGTTGGCCTCTGTGCTCTGCGGGGAGTTGGCTTGACATTCTCTCTGTCCCTCTCCCTCTGACCCTCTCTGCCACCTCCCCCACCTCTAAAATAAATCTTAAAAAAAAAAAAAAGCATTCTTAAGTAGAGGCCAGGGGGAGATGGGAGATGGGTCCTGGGCAAACAACAGATGAATGTCCTGTATGGTGACATGGGCTCTGTTACTGACTAAAACGGTCAGGCTGATTGAGGGAAGTAGAACAACTCAAGGCTTTTGTGTCAAATGAATGTGCTTTCTGGCCTCATTTATGTTACATCGAGTATGTGAACTTAGGTAAGTTTTATGACTCCTATTGAACCTCAGTTTTTCTAATTATAAAAAAAAGAAATAATCTGCATTTCCTTGACTCCTGGACTTCAGTGCCTTTTGGATGGACCACTGACGAATGAGTAGTATACAAAAATAGACACTGCATTAAGTGTACTTAATAATTGTAGAATGCATCTCAATTTCAGAAAATGTAAAATAGCTTTTAACAAAGATGAATCTCAGATCTGGGGATGTACTAATGGTAATGCTTGACACTGAGGATTTGTTCTAGAAATTAGAGAATATGGTGTATGATAGGTGAGGAAATATTTCATCATTATCTTACTTGAGCTTGGTTAGTTATTTTGGTGGAAGTTTATCTTGGTTTTAGTCTTAAGTTTTTCTCAAACTAGACTAAGTCTTTGGGTAAATACTTCTGTGTTTTTACTCAAATGAGCAACATGGATTAGATAATCTGTACTGTCTCTGGCCCCAATTTTTTTATAGCTGTGAATTCTGGCTCTGACCCACATTCCTAGAACTAATGTGAAATTTAAGCGGCCTCTGAGATTTTGGGGGCAAATGGCTGAGTGATTGGGTGAGTGGCCTTTCCCTTCTAAATTATGCTCAGTGTTGGCCCACAGACCTGTGAAAGCCAAATCACCTCTGTTAGGTTTGCAGTTTTGCTGGCATCCAGCAGCTTACCTTTTAACAAACCAATGTGGAAAACTTCCAGTGCATCTGCTGCTCTAATTTATACATTAGAGGATAGGGCTGACCGGAAAGGCCATGGAAATGACTAAATTTATTCCCATTTGTTCAATTACAGTATGTCTTTCAGAAAAGTAGATTTGTTGTTGAAGATTTTGAGTATTCACCCTCTTTGCTGGAAGAGGCGTATGTTGGCCATAAAATTAGCAAAATGAAAGTAGTTAACACTTGGAAGACATCCGTAAGTTATTGCCTAAACAGTTTTTCTAGAGAAATGGAAGTTGAAGAAGCTGTGTATCAGAGGCTGTTCTAAGGAGTCTGCTTTACTGTTCATCACCAAACATGAAGTGGTTAGGGGGAACCCTTGTCTACTTACCCTAATCCTTTTCCTCATCCCATTCTGCTTGAGATGGGTGACGGTCTTCCTGCTAAAAATGAGATCATAACCACGCTTCATTTTCTTCCTTCCTTCTTCCTCTTTTTACTGAGCCCTGTTCTCCAACTACACTTGTAGGAAGTTAGATATTTTGGGAAATGGAATACTTTCAGGCTAACAATCTTTGAGTAAGTGTAAACAAGCAACATTTTATTGAGGATTATATATACTACAACTTCGTGAATGACCCACATAGCTTCTGGAAAGAAAGAGGGGAAGACAATCTTTGCTCAAAATGACTGTATCAGTCCCCTGCTCTACATTTTCACATCCATTAATGCATTTTATAAGAATACTATAAGATGTGTGGAATTGTCCCTGATTCTGTCTAAAGAAATGTAGTTTCAGATGGGATAATTAAATTCATGGCCAATAAGTAAAAGCCATAGTTATAAATATGCATATTTGGCTACAAAGCTGATTATCTTTCTTGTTAACGCACTGTGATAATCTGGATTTTCATTTTATAGAATTCTTTGTCGATCATTAAAGCAATACTTAATATTTACTCTGTGTCAAGCATTATGTCATTATTACTTTTACATGTATTACTTTATTGTTATCCACAAACCCTTCATATTACTATATTTATTTTGGAGGTGGAGAAACAGGGCTGGCAAGGATTGTGTTTTCTGTTTATCTGTGTCTCCACCTTATAGCCAGAGGGTTTTTTTGTTTGTTTGTTTTGTTTTGTTTTGTTTTGTTTTTAACCCAAATGAAAATCAGATCATGTCACTGTCCTGAATAAAATGTTTCCGTGCCTTTCTTTTCCTCCAGGGCATTGTGTGGCCTGACCCTGGTGGCTCTCCGACCCCATCTGGCCTCTCTCTTCCACTCTCCTCTGCACTGCCACTGTCTTTTCTTAACTGGGGCTCCCTCTGCCAAGAATGTTCTTCTCCCCACTACTTGATTCACCATTTTACCAGGTTAACTCTTATTCATTCTTCAGTTCTCCTAACATTGCTTACAGTAATCTTCTAGATCCAACATGGGATTAGGATCATCTGCTTTCATAGCATTATTCACATAACTGTATATTTTTGTGATTTTTTTTAATATTGTAATATCCATGAAGACCAGGTGCTATAATTGTTCTTATCATCATTCCTCGTGCCAAGTGTATTTCCTGTCACTTAGTAGACGTGTTTGTTGAATGAATGAGTAGGACAGAAAATAATTTTTGTCTGACTCCTAAATTCCATCAGTAAGATATATTGAAGAGAAGACATCTATGAAGAAAGATAATATAGAAAGTATTAAACATGTATATTTTTCTTTTTCCTGTGTTCAAGGGTTGTACTCCATTTGAGAAACATGGGTTAAGGCCATGTCCCAATTGAGAGGAGGGGATGATTCTTTGGAGAAACTATAGAACTTGATGTTATGACATTGGCTGTTCACTTCTAGAGCCTACAACCACTTCTAGAGCCTACAAGAAAGGAAATAAATGAGAAGAAGAATATATTGGAAGCATGAGATTAGAGAAGGGCCTCTAAAATAATGGTAAAATGAGGAAAGTTTGACTATTAGATAAAATAAATAGATGTTGGTATAGGTTGTTCTATATTCATCCCCTAGTCCTTGGGAGAGGATGATTGACCTTCCCAAGTCATGGGGATTGAGAAAAGGAGATTATTAGCTTACATTATTCCATGGTTACCTAGGAAGCTATGTGGCAGAGAGAGAGACTTGTACCACTCTAGGTAGAGATGACTGCATGGTGTGGGTGGGCAGATGGGCCTGAATGCAGCCTTAGAACACCCTACAGGGGGACAAAGAACACTTAAATATCTTCTCATGTGCCCAGGGAGGCATAGATATGATGCTGAGAGCTGGTGATCTGAAGAAGGCTCATAGCCATGGCACCGGGATGCAGGCATAGATAGAAACCTGGGTTGTGGAAGCTGGAGCCCAGGTGATGGACAGACCAGCCTCTGTGGGTTCTTGAGTGGGAGAGTGCAGACACTGGTCTGGCGGTTGTGGAAATGAGTACAGCCATGACAGTGTGATTGAACATGCCACGATGGAGTGATCACACGTCTTAGTGGTGCCAGGACAGAACACAACTAAGAAGTGTATATACTCCCACTGATCCCACACCACCCCCAGGAAGGGCAAGAGGAGGAAAATCTCAAGCTTGGCTGAGTTTAAACCTCAGGTAATAAAACAGCCAGATTTATCCGGATGTGACTAGAGAAAGTTTCCTTCTCTCAGGGGAAATGAAGGCTGAGGAAGAATTTAAGTTCAGTTACAGGAAAAAAAAATACAATTTTGCACACCTGAGTTTGTATAGTTTGTGAGAAATTGTACCTGCTGAAACTAAATTGTATTTTTTTTTCCAGGCATATTTTACAATAACCACATGGCTATGCATTTTAGGTTGTGTGAAATCAATGTGGCTAAAACCTACTCTGCCCTTCCTGAAATCCCGAAGGAAAGGTACTTTGCCTTTTGTTTCCTGAATCACTTAATCCTGTGGTGGTGATTGTCTTCTTCCATTATACCAATAAGACAATGGGAACTGCATAATTCATGTGAAGCAAGTTATTCAGCCCCCAAAAGTAAATTGCTCACAGTAAAGGAGAAACACTGCTTTTTATTATTTTTCCATATAGCCTGGTATTATTGCATTGAAGATAAACCGCCTCAAATTCCAATTTACCAAACCAGAATACTCTAATAAAAGCAAGATCTGTCAGGTGGCCAGATTTAGCCTTTTCATTACTTTGAATCACTGGCAAATACAAAATTTTTCTAATATAGTAATATTTTCATTTCACATTCTGTTCTGAACTGTGACTGGGGAAAAGTACAAGACCTGTAGATCCAATTTTGCCATTTGGAATGTTGTCCATTTTGTTGTTCATCAGTTTTTTTTTTTTTTAATGTTTCCTCAAAACATGAATGACCTTTTAAGAGCACAGTCTGAATTTCTGATATTTTCTTGAATGTTCTTTGAACATATCTCTACTTCCTGAAGGAATATTTTCTGGGTTGTTGGCAAAATAGGCCTATTATTTTTCATGTCAGAAAAGCATTGTTTGATTTTTGTTTCATTTAATTACTTACCAGTTTTGTATAATAAGCCCATATTATTAAAAGAAAACAGTTTTGTTCTTTATTTTTCTCTTGCCCATCATGAACTGACTTTATTTTGCATTTGAGAGTAACTTAAGATTCTCTTGCCTGTTCTAATTTGGAGGGGAGGGGGAGAGGAGTTATATAAATTGGTTTTAATCAATATTAGAGCATTTGTTCTTTATTTTAGTACAGCGTACAGAGCGTAAGTTTTCCCTTCCAACCAGCAATGAGGAAACACTGTAACACACCATTAATAAATAATAAAGGAGCTTTAAGTTCAAAATCTAATAATTAAATATTTCTTAAACAATGCTATCTTTGAGCCTGAGTTATTTGCCTTGAGAATCTCAGTTGATCAAGTTAACAGGATAATTTCCAAATACTTCTTGTACAGATGCACTGCCAGATTATGCATGTTGACTCTTCAAGATTGATCCGGATTTTTGTTTCATGCAAATGACTGAGGAAACCAGGTGCAGTGAATTCAAAATTACTTATACTGTTAAGTTTTGCCTGGTTTTGGCCCCTAATGAAAGAGATCCATAGCCAAGCTCAACTGAGATCAAATAGATGGGTTTTTTTATTTTTTACTTTGAATTTTTTCATTAGTTGGTAGAACATGTTTATTTTCTATTTAAGTGTTTGAAGCAATTAAACTAATTCTGACATTTCTCATTTAATGATTGCTACATTGATTAAGATGTATTTTATAAATGATACAAGGTATAAAGGAGTAGCATCTTCTGTGGGATTATATGGTTATGCCAATTTATCCTTGAAAATCCTTTATATCTCAAATTTATATCAGTCCAGACACCTTTTCTGTATTCCAGTCCCATATGGCCATTGCGTGCATGTCCACTTAGAAATATAATAGACAATTCAGTCTTAATATTGTATTTTCCAAACCAAGTCCCTAATCTGCCTCTCCCCAAACCCTCACCTGAGACTTTACAACCCTACTGATGGCTACTCCATGTTTATTTTCAGTTGCTCATATCAGAAATCTTGAGTCATCCTTGGGTTTTATCTTTTTCTTATCCTTCATATACTTGGAAATACACTTCATATGATTAGTCAGAGATCTTGGTGGCTTAATCTTCAAAACAGATCCAAAATCCGACCTCTCTTCCTCACCTCTACTGTTACTAGCCTGGTAGCATCATCTCTCATGGAGTTACTGCAACAGTCTATTTCCCTCAGGCTACTCTTCTATCCCTTTGGTTTATTCTCATCATTTAGTTGCAGTGATCTTTTTTTTAAAACAAGTCTGATCATTTCATTCCTCTGTCCAAGTTTCCAATGCCTCCCTGATTCACTCAAAACCACTTTACACAGACAGACAGACACACACACACACACACACACACACACACACAGCTTTACAGTGAAGCTCTAAGACCATACATGACCTAGAAGATTAGAGGAGGAGGAAGAATGATACCATCATTGCCACGGGATCCTGAGAAATATGTGAGATGGAGAGGGAGAGATGCAGGGGAGAGCCAGGTTTTGGCTAGGACAGCTTGAAAGAAACTGGACACCTGTCCTTCCATGAACTAGCAAGTAATGTCGATGTGATTAAGCATGCAAAGCAAGGGCTACCACTGAAAGAAGGTGCTGTTTTTCTGCTCAAATTAAAAAGTTTAATTAAGTTTGAGTTTAACCATGGAAGGACTCAAGGTTTGTGCTGGTATGTTGAATATAGATCATGTAGTAAGCCAGAGGATTTAAATTCTTTGGAGGTGATCCTTTATTTCCTTTTGAGTCCAAACAGAGCATGGCATTTCACTGCATAATGGTCTTCTATTCAGGTTGCAGAAGATCTCTTTAGGGTCTTTATGGAGCCTATTTAATTTCCGTCCTTTTTATCATCCACACACTCAACTGGATCACCACAGAGGATACACACCTGCATTTTACAGAATATCACTCTACAACCTGAGTACTGTGGAAAATGCCACCTTATTGGTAGACGTAATTAACTTCAAAAAGATATTTTTGTATTAAGACTCTTGAGGGAAAACATACCAAAAGCTAAAAAAAATTATATTCTAGCTATAAGTAGGCTAAATAGATTACATTGAACATTTACAATAGTACATTGGTATTTGGGAAAAAATAGTTTTTTTCTTTCCGTGTTTTAATGCTTCTTTTGTGCATTAAAGAAAACTTTTCTCTTTTTTATTTCCTCATCAGAAACCTGTTTTGTATGGAAACTAATCAATCCATGAATTTTCCATAAAGTATGGCACCAAGTTAAAGTTTATTGAGTTCATAATGTCCACTAGCCACAGGTAATTTTACATTAAAATCAGTTAAATGTTTCAATTAATAATGGTCTAATCTACTTTATAAATTGCACATTGGCATTTCATATATACCAGTATATTAAAATTTACTTAATATCTGTAGTCTCAATGGCTAAAGATATAAGAAAAGCTGTGCTATGTTGCTTCATATAACTGTTTAGTTCTGTTTGTGATCAGCTAGAAAAAATTTGGTCTCAGCTATTTAGGACCAAATTATATATGCAGGCATTCATTAAATGTAGATTTTCAATTTTATAGACATATTTCAGAGAGGAAAATACTATTTTTAGAGTACTTTTCCTACTATGAAAAATAGCCCAAACAGATAAGCAAAGTAATGAGTGAATAATGAAAAGCTCTGGAATGCATTTTTGGGGTCCTAAAAGCAGAGATTGACAAAAAAAATAATTAGATCAATGAGAATAAGTATCCGGGTAAACAAAAATTACTCAGAGTGGAGCATATACTTTAAGTGTTGGGTAATGATATTAAGAGACTTATGATACAGCCAGGCTCTGTCATTGTTACCAGATGCTAGGTGTAAACTAGGTTAGCTGGGGTTAGAGGTGCAGTATAGGAAACTCCTGAAACATGCAGTGACTAAATGGGAACTTTGATCTTCTTAACATAATATTCTAATCCTAAACAATTTCATAAGCAGCCAAATGTTATTACACCCCCCCCATAATAAGTTTCCGTGTTTGGAATTATGGCACATAGAGAGCTAGTGGTGAATTATAGTACTAATTGACCTAAGTAAAATCAGTTTATTTCTAGGATTCTAATTAAGGACCAGGAAACACATGCAGAACCCCTCCTTTAGTCTTGTAAAAGCATTACTAACTAATCACTGCAGTGATGCTCAGTTCCACATGCCAAGTTTCTCACTCTCCAGCCTATTTGTTATTATTAGGTGGGGTTTTTGACTCATTTTGGACGTTAGACTGTAGATAGATGGAAGTGGTGTCTGTTACTTAGGTGCCAAATCAGAGAAGAATAGTATCCGAACCATCAGTCAGCTCTCTTGGCACAGGTCAGAGGAGGCTGCATAATGCAGGTGGTGTAGTTACAGTTTGCTGGGATCTGGGTCAGCCTGGGTCCCATGTCATGCAACCTTTTCTACTCTGCACTTGGATATTAGGATCTATCCTAATGTAAATACAGTTCACAATAATAAGTGCTGTAAGTGTTAACTAGTAAAAACATATATTCCTAATTACTTTGCAAACTTATATCACCAGTCCATAGGAAAGAGTTTAGGTAAAAACAGGATGTCACGAAGTGCCATGAGTTCTAGGGGAATTGCCCCTTGATGAGATTGGCCACAGCACATACACTGTGAGGGAAGGTGAAGTAGTAAAATAGGTCACAGGGGTAACCACAGATCCTGCCACATTTAAAGCTTTTGATTCTATCATGTAATGTCTGGGGTGGGGATGGGGTCACTGAGAGCTATGAACATCACTTAATGGTTACCTGGTTAGACTATATATGCTTGTACTTTTTTATAAAATCAAGGGAACCTACATCATCCAAACTCTTATTTAAAGCTAACCGGGTGGGTAAGAACCTCAAAATATTAAGCACCCATTTATTAGTCATGATCACGGTCCATAAGTACTATTCAGCCAACTTTCTACATTATCCTTGACTCCCCAGTACACTAGCTAATGATTTCCATAGGGCATGAGGTTGAATGTCCACACAAGCAAAGTATTCTTTTAAGAGCAATATTTCTCAACCTGGTTTAGACTTGAGAAATGCCCAGAGAACTATAAAACATCCAGGATACTAAGCCACCCCCAGGACCAATTAAGTCAGAATCTCTAGGAGAGGGCCCAGATATCTGCATTTTGTAAAGTTACAGATTAAAAAAAAATCTTTCTTTGATCTGTTCACAAAAATTGATTTATTTCCACATTAGTAATAATTTCCTACTGGTTTATGGGGTCTGTAACACATTGTCATTTCTAATGACTGTTTTCTTGTATGATTTAAGTGCCTTTTTATTAGTGTTCTTTGGAAAGAAGAATGTAATACCTCGGGGGAAATCTTAGAAATTCCAGATCTCCTTAAACGTTTCAAGGGTCAGATTAGAATTTTCCCAGGTTGTGATCCATTAATTTATTTCCTCAAGGCCTTAACTAGGCAAGCAAAGTGCCATGTGGGAGCTGACATTCAGGTAAAATCACTACATGTGTTTGTTTGAAGGTAATTATTGAAGTAAACACAGTTGACATTATTCTAGTGTACCAGGTGCAGGATATATGTATGTACAAATGTGTGTGTCTTGGGAACAGCAATACATCTTTGGTGTATTAAAAAGTTTGTAAAGAAAAATACTTGATATTTACATACTGGAAGAAGAATTTTTTTAAAGCTTTTGCTTCTTTATGAAGTAGTTGCAATGTCTAAGTGGATTTCATTTGTTGCTCTTAAACTGACTTTCTCTTCATATTTGGAAAGATAAGGGTGAAACAAATTCACATACAGGTATGTATTCACATACAGGGTGAAACAAATTCACATACATATGAATATGTATTGATAGCTCTAAAACATGGTGGGCTATGTCCATGCTAAGAAATTTTCTGCAGTAATCCGTTTCATGAGCCACTGACCTGTGGTATGTTCTTATTTGTAAACATTCCCTAAATGGGGAGCACTTTCAGTGATTAAATGATGGGTTTTGCAGCCAGACTGGTTGGGTTCAAATCCCAGTCGATACTGTCCACTGACTGTATGATTTGGGGAAATTTACTAAATATCCTTGTCTTAATTTCTTTATCCATAAAGTTGGGGGTGATTGTGGTGGTATTTATTTCTTAGCCCTCTTGTGAGGCGTGAATGAGAGAATATATTTAAAATGCTCATAAGAGGGCCTGACACACAGATAATGCTAAGAAGTATTTGTTATTCTGAAACAAGTAAAAATACAGGATAAGACGTCATGTTCCTTATGTATGTAAATAACTTCCAGTTAAAAACCATTAAGTGAAGAAACCACATAGAGAAAAAGAGAATGCATAGGTTCCATCTGTGCTGAGAAGGCATTGGCTTTATGCACACTTTGATCCTTAATCTTCATGCAGTTTTATGTTTTTCTGCCTCATGGTTTTCATATTGTTAGAAACCCTACCACCTGTTCTGTTGCCTCCTTGAAACTACTTCTCTGCCTGTTTGGTCAGTTTCTCGATTGCTTTATTTGTGCAGCTATGGTGGTTTCCAGCTGAGAATTTATGGCGTTGTCTCTTGGCCCTGGTTGTGGTACCTGTTTTTTCCTCTTCTGCAGTTACATGTCTATTCATCCCTCCTAACACTGTGCGGCGGTTAGAGGGTGTATTCATTCCTTTCACAGAGGAACTGGTTCCTTACATTCTCCATGGTTTCCAGGTACTGAGGTCTTGATGGTGTATTCCTGCAGATTGATCTACACAGGTAATCGATGGAAAGAAAAGAAGGCCTCTGCCATAAATCTGCTTTCTCTTGACTTTTACTCAGAGTTTACCCCTTTTAAAATTGACATGCCTTGTTCTTTTTTGGACCTCCTGGTGACTAAGTATGCAGGGAGAAGGTGCCTTTAAATGAGATCTTTAGACACCAAATATCATAATTCAATGAGATGGACCTCTAATGAAACTATGGACATCATGGCAGTTGAAGAAGTCGGAGGCTAAGAAAAGTAAGGCACCAGTGTCACCTACTAAAGCTCTTCAGTTTAGGTAAAAAGACCGTTATGCTGTAAGATTTTGTTGACCTTTTAAAAACATCTGAGTTCATGAACAGAACTTTAAAATTGTGTGTTTTCTGGAATTATTAACAAATATATCTATAAGGATTTAAACTAACAATAGAAAAGCAACCATCTACGAGTGGGGCCAGACTTTATAAAACAATCCGACTAGGAGATGGCTTTAAAAATTTTTTTTTCTTCTAATCATAGCCATTTAATGTACCATGAGCTGTAAAAAGTCCTCTACTAATCTGGTCATTTGATACTAAGAATTAGGGTAATGTTGGCAGCTTTGGCAGAATTATAAATAGGCCACATATCTGCTAATGGATATTTGATATCAGCATTGCATTTATAATTTTAGCCAATTAGAGCTCTTTTGTTACTTGCTCATAGAATGTAAAAGGAACATATCAAATATAGAGATTAATTATGGCTAAGTCAAGGTTGTTCCATTCAAACTGAATGAGAATTTCTTCTGATAGAGAAGTAATACAGCAAGTTGAGATAGTCTCTCAGTGTGATGCTTTAGAAACAGTCATCCTAGTAAAGAGAAATCATAGTTGTTTTTGCCAGAAAATTCTGTCATTTGAAACTTGTTTTAATACTCTGGTTTAAAAAAGGAAATGTCAAATGGGGGCATGAAAAAGATGCTAATGTCATGGCATCTAAAAGCTGATATTTTAATTTAGCTTGTATCCTCTGTATCTTATAATCAATTTCCGCGAACATTCTCACAAGAATAGAGTTTTCAGATTACTCTTCATCTTATCCTGCAATTATTAATCACATTTTAAACACTCCATAAATCCCAGCGTGGAAAAGAGTTGCCTGTTTATCAGTCGCGTGTGGAGGCCTGAAGAGCTGCAGAATGGTTCAAGATCCCTGCCATTTTTGCTGCCACCTGTGTTTGCTTATCATTACATTTAATTACTGTCAGCAAATAGAAAGGGACTGTGAAACAAGTAATATGTCATTGGGAAACAATTCTCCATGGGTCTCTCACATTTCTTCATGCCTTGAGAGGCACCGACGGCCTTTGTTCTAGACTATCTTTTAATATTTGTATAGTCAGCAGCTTTGGGAGATGGAGACGGTGTCTCTCCCTGGAGCAGAAGATAAGCATTCTCACTGCCTGTTATGAATGGTTCACTAACCTCAGTGTTGTGACTATAACCCACCATGTGTGCAGCTGTCACCTGAGCCCCTTTTTATTGCTCTGTTGGAACTTGGGGAAACCGTGCAAATGGTGGCATTCTGACTGCTGCTATTGCAGTGATAAGCTGTCCTTTGACTTTGAACCAGGAGTCTTATATCCTATCAGCAGCCATGGGACTATGGTAGGCCAACTCCTTAGCTTGTAAGTAGAGTAACATCTCAGACCTTTCATGGTTCCTGACCATTCAAAAACTCTTTTCTTGGATCTTCTAATATTCCGTTGATATTTTTGGTTTCTCCTCCATATTTCTTAATTTAGGATTTGGGATTAGCCAGCTCTTCCCATTGAGCCTAATTTACTCTTCTGCAAAGTAAAGATAATTGTACCTATCTTATGACGTATTGGGAGAATTAAATAATGTATGGAAGACAACTCCGTATAAAGCAGTGTATTTCTTTTAGTAATTTCAGTTATTCGTTCTGTGGCCCACATTGTTTGGACTTGTACTAATGCTCACTGACATGTTAAAAATAATCATAACTGTCATCAGGAGGCTCTAAAGCATCCTTATGAAGAAAATTGGGGCATAAATTCCATCTTTTGGTTTCAGTTGGAAAATGGAGGCGAATGTTAAAGTAAATTTTCCGTAGTTTCACAGGTTTTAGGACTCTGGTATCTTAGGGAATGGTCACAATTAATGCATGGAAATCCATGGATATTTTTGTCCAAGAAACACAATTTCCAAAATATTTTTATTATTTTTATAATTATAAATTAGGTCATTGAGTTGTAGTTGAAAATTTTCTAAAAACAAAAAGAGGAAAACAAAAAAATTCCTAAAAACAAAACAAGCCCCAAAATATTATTGCCGGGCAACTTACATCTTCTTTTCAACATCTGCACCAAGTAATGTTCAAAATATCTGTAAATACTGAAAACCTGGATGGATCTATATTATAGTCCATAAACTAGAGTCAAATGTAGATGAAAATCCTTTTAATTAATATGCTTTTAAAAGTTTTACCTAACCCTAGCTCTGCCATGATGGAGCGTATTTTCAAAAGTTCAGGGATGGGTTGATAAAAGATGGGACAGTGGGTCCTGAGGATCCTCTAAGATCCTAACTTATGTGACTTATTCCAGGGAATCATTTCTTATCTGTTAATGCTAGATTTACTTTCTACAAGCATTTCATAACTATGGACATCCTGTTAAGAACATTCAATAGATAAGATCCTTCCTCCTAGCTGATATCATTCCTGTATTTACTTCAAGATCCAGTTATCCTCTTGAGAAAGAGATTAGATCGGATCATCTGCTTTCTTTTCTCTTCCCCAGGGACTTCTGATAGTAAACACAGTACCCTGACCTTAAACCAGGTACAATAACTCTCTTCTCTCCAATGAAAAGAAAAGCTGAGAGTTACTTTCTGACAACTGAAATATTTATATTTAAGACCAATCCTGATGTTGCTAAAACTTTGCTAAACCTTTTGTACATGTTATGGCATTTCATCATAGAAGTAACCCAGCAAGATTGGGGTACTGTTTAATGTTCACAAATGAGGAAATTAAAGGTCAAAGGAATTTTTTTTCCCAAGTTTACATAAGTGTGAGTGTCATTAACATATAATAAAATAAAATAAAATAAATAAAGATTTGAATCCAGATTTCTCTTAACACATAGTCCAAGCACATTCCATGTATCACACTGATTCTTCTCAAACCTCAGACCCAAGTATGTGTTATCCATGTATTGGGAAGTTGATCTTCTCTAGTCTATGCCTGGGGGTGGTTGGATTTCCCCAGAGCAGTGAATGGCCTGGCAGAAAACCTTTAACTAGTTTGGAGGGAGTAGGTGCTTAACCTCTAAAATTCACCACATCAACCCTTCTTTGACGCTAGAATGTACTGAAAGTGAGTCTACCATTAAATACTTCAAATTCTTTCACACACCGTATTTCAGTACCCTTTTACTTGTTTGAACTAACTAAAATGGCAGCTACCGAAATGTGGAACTTTAAAAATCCTTAGGATCAAGAGAATGGAGAAGAGAATGACTTGGGGGTACTTAGAGAATAATAGAACTCCCCTGGTGTATTCTGACCAAAATCTAAATTCAGATAGCAGACAGAAGCTGAATGAGATTCTCTTCGGGCCCAAGTGCCTTCCTCGGGTGGATGTGAAGGGCCCCTTTGTCTTCAAGAATGCCTCTATACTTACTATGTTCCCCTTTTCTCTCACCCAAGCACAAAGAACCACTTTTATCAGTTTTGTATTATGTGTCAAGCACTTCTAGCTATTTTCTACATTTCTCATTCTTGCAACAACACAGAAGTCATGGGCCACCCTATCCTCTCTTTACACTTTTTTGAGGATGGCAAAAATAGTTTAGACTGTATGAAGGAAGTTAGTAGGTATGTGTGTATTTCATATATTTGTGTGTAGGGGGGTGGCAGGTGAAGGATAAATAGCAGTTTACAAATTTTGAAAATCTGTATTCTGGTTGTTCAAGTATTTTAAGATATAATTTGAGGGTTCTCAAAAACATGTACTTATTTCACCAGTGGGTTGAAAGTGTTCCTACGTCGCATGCTAACAATTTATTATTTTGGCTCTCTTTTTGTAAATCACTCCAACTGAACCATTTATGAAATAAATTGTATTTATAAATATAAAATGTATACATTTAAGTAGTTACTGTATAGTGCATTTCCCATACGTTATATATAGTAACCACAACTGCATTTAAGTATTTAAAATGCATGTTATTTCTTGTTATACCATGGTCTAAAAGCCATTAATATAAAGCAGATAGTTAATAGGATAGCAGAAATGATGTTCTAAAACCAAGAAATATAGTTTTTAGCTTACTGTTTTTTATTGGTTGTCCAAAGGTAAGTCACCACAAATCATTTGTAGGATGAGTCAACCTTTGAATATAGTTATCAAGGGATAAAATAAGCTTTTGAGTTTCTCATCTTTTCTCTTAAACCTTCTGGAAAACCACACATGGAAAAGTAACAGGACTCTTATTGTAGGTAGATGTTTTATTATTGAGAATTGATAAGAGAGCACTGATAGCTATGAGTCATAGTTCCTGCCTCATCTTGATAGGTACATTGATTGGTGGGTGGCTTCAGGTAAATCATTTAATGTCTTGAAGGCTTAATGTTCTTAACTGTGAAATGTGTCCCTTCCTCTAAAATGCTTATTTCACTGGGTCATGTGGAGGAATAAATGAGGGGAATGGCTGGAATACTGTTTCCCAGCCCCTCCAAAGGCTGGCCCTTTTTCACCCTTCAGGTCTCAACAAAGAGGCATCTTCAGTGTAAGCCTGGCCCTATCTGCTCTCTGCCTACCCCACGTGCCACCTTACCTCCTCAGTCATTGCTTCTCATTTCCCATTACGTCACACTGTTTCTCTCCTTCAGAGCACTTACTAGTATCTGAAATGAGATGCTTACATATTTATGTACTTGTTTTGTTTTCTGTCTGCTCCCATAGAATGTACATTTCAAAAGGTTAAGGAATTTTGTGTCCTTCTATATTCCCTAGGACTGTACCTAGTACAATATCTGGCACATAGTAGGAATTCAACACACACATAGAGACAGAAGATGGGCATAAAAATATAAAGTGTGAAGCATATGCAGGTTGGCTACTTTGATTTCATATTAAAAAGTACTTGTGTATTTTTCTTAAACCATTTTTTTCCCTATAGGCTTTATGGGTATTGTTCGTTTTGTACTCTTCTTAAAAAAGACCTATAGAAATTATTGGCTGGTGAACTGTGGTGCAGATGCAGTAAGCCTAGCTGTTAAAACAGGAGCCAACTTTGCATTTTGTGAAAGGAAAGAACAGAGGAATGATCCTGTTTGGATCAGGCCCTGAGCTTGATATAGAAATCCTCTAATTACTAGTGGGGTTGAACAAGAGCAGAAGAAGGAAAAAAAAAAAAAAAGAAGAAGGAGAAGAAATAAAGCTTTGGTCAAAAGGACTTCATCTCTTGGATTGTAATGGGATACTTTAAATATCTTAGTTGTATGTGCTGTGACTTAAACCAATTAATCTTTCATGGAGATTAGCTATTTTGGGAAAGCTCAAGTTTACCTGAGAAAACTTCACTGTTAATAAGTTTATTCAGTATAACCACATGGGGAATATCATTTTGATGGGAGAGATAATCCTCAGCCACTTAACCAGCTAAAAATAGGAATGCCTCCATTCCTGGATCAAACTGTGCACACAAGACAGAGGAAAAGAATCTTTTTGCTTTGGTTTGAAAGGCTGGATGGCTGAGTGCTTGCCCCAGTGAGGCAGCAGAGCCTTGTGTTAATAATGTCAGATCTGGAATCACAGTAACCATGTCCCAGTCACGGCCAATAATTAACTCAGTGATCTTAATTCCATGTACTTCAGTTTCCTTATCTGTAAAATGAAGATAATGATGACAACAGTCTTGTAAGGTTGTTTTAAGGATTAAGTGGGATACACACACATGTTGTGTGTGTATGTGTGTGTGTATACATAAACTGTATATATATATATAAATTGTGTATATAAACTATATATATAAATTGTGTATATAAACCGTATATATAAATGTGTTGTGTGTATATTTAGATATATACACACAAACTATATATAGAGAGAGTAAGAGCAGTAGCTGATACATGGTAGGCACTTCAGAATGGTTAGCTATTATTATAATCTTGCTCTCTTATCAGTCACCCTAAAAGGAAAATAAAGATCTGACTGCTTCTTTGGTGGCTCTATGGTTCTACAGCAGGGCTCTTTGAAGTATAGTGTTTCTACTGTTCTCTCAGAGCTCTGGAAGAGTAAGAATTATCATAGGCCTTTGATATGGTAGTGAATAAATCAAGTGAAGGGAGACACAGTTCTGGAATCACAGGGAAAGGGAGCAGGGGTTGCTCAAGTAGCACTGTGAGGCTATAGCTTTCCATGGCAATTATTAAATATTTCTAGTTTTCTCTGCTGCTGCTGTTGCAGAGGAAGACTAGTGTTTTGAAATGTATTCTTTTCACTAAAGGCTCACATTAAAGAAACCTTATCTTTTGGGAACATTAATGTGAACAGAATATGAGAAAACTGATTTACGTCTCTTGGTTCTTAAAGACTTCTGTTTTTATTGGAGATAGAGCTTAATGTTTTTTACTTCAAAAATTAGCAGTATGATTTTTACATAAGTTATTTGAAATAGGTTTGTTAGCCACTAAACCTAGAGTAGGAAATGTGTATGAATTTATATATATACACACATACACACACACACACACTATATATATACATGTATATATTCTCTATTCTTTTTAAATAGTTAAATAAGAAAATATAGTTTGGTTTGATATTTGTCTTGATCATGTCTCATGATATTTCCCTTGGTAACACTGTTGCATGACGACTTTCTTTCATGGTATTGCTTATTTATTGGCTTAAATCACAAAACATGGTGATTCTTCTGCATCAGCCAGTTCTGTAAGCCATCATCTCTGTACTCTGTGGGAGGTATGAAGCTGTAAGAACAAAAAAGAAAGTTTTCAGATTTAAAAAATAACAAAATGATGAAGATTTGGGGGGAATATTAAAAAAACAGTTCGGAGTCTCATAAACTTTAATTCACATGTTCATTAAGTATTGATTAATTTCTGACCATGCAACAGGTTCTCTCCTGGGGTGGAGATACAAGAATAAATCAGCAAGGTACCTGTCCCTGAGGGAACTTACAGTTTGGGGGTGGGGGGAGAGGGGAAAAACTGGGGAACATAAAAGCACCATGAGGTATTTTTGAGTAACTCTCATTATTTCTCAGCATAGTCCTTGTGGGTAGCCAGGTTTATCTAAGAGTTGGCCGTATGATCCCTAGACAAATAAATATTATTGGCATCTTGTTTGCCATACTTGTCAGCAGCTCTGTATTTTGCTTTAAAATTATATATCTGTTGTTTTCATTTGGTTTTTTTTTTTTTTTCCCCCTACTGTCTTGAGTTACTCCTGGGCTTGTGCTTGTAGAATACATGCCCATATTCTGGTCTAAGATGCTTCAAGCTGTCTGGAGGTGACCTTATGCTCAGAAGCTCAATTGGGAGCTCTTCCTGCTCTCCAGCCAGAACTTGGTTGTTTCAATTAAGCCTCTAATAGATTTTCCTTTACATCAGCTGCAAACCACAAATGTCTTTTCTGAAGTTGATACATCTGGTGGGAACTCTGTTGATGTAACAAAATTTGTTAGTACATTTCTTTCTGAAATTATTTGACTTGTTACATTCACCAAGTACAGATTACTTAGCTCTATTTGTCCATTTTTGTTCATTCTCTTCAATTATGTATTTTTTAATGTCCCTGTTATAGAGCCTTATTCTTGACTCCACAAGTTTAACTGTTAGAGAATTGTAAACTGTTTTAATATGTAAGACAGCAGTTCTAAACTTTTTTCACAAATTTTAAATCCTTGTTCCTTTTTAAGAGATTTTACTCACTTCAGAGAGAGAGCACAAGCACAAGTTGGACCAGGACCCAAAGATGATGACCTGAGCTGAAGGCAGATACTTAACCATCTGAGCCACCCAAGCACCCCAATCCTTGCCCTTTTATTTTTTCAGATATATTTTAGAACATTTTGTCTAATTTAAAAAATATCTATTGGGATTGCATTAAATTTATAAATTCGTATGAAAATTACTGCAGCCTAGCTGAATTTATTCAAGCTCCTAGAAGTAATTTATACATCTCAACAAAAGTTTGTGGTTTTCTTCAAATAGGGCTTCACCTAAGCAGGGCTTTAAAGGTCCTGGGAACAAACTGGAAAATTACTGGAATTATTAAGGCTTTGAACTCAGTTGGTCCACTTTATCATTTCAGCTATTATTATCACAATAATAAAGTTAGATTTGGGGAAGTAGTTGCATAGAAAGCGTCTTATTTGATCCTCTCACTTACTGTAAAGTAGATACTTTTATTATCCACACTTTCCATATTCCCTTTGCCCATGATGCTCCTTTATCTTCACTGATGTATTTTTAAATCCTGTATATCCTTCACAGTCAGCTAAAAGGTTACCTCTTTCCCAGAGCATTTTTTCC
Organism: Callorhinus ursinus; assembly: GCF_003265705.2. Classification (NCBI taxonomy): domain Eukaryota; kingdom Metazoa; phylum Chordata; class Mammalia; order Carnivora; family Otariidae; genus Callorhinus; species Callorhinus ursinus. Next base: position 15,884,181 of record NW_027397116.1, read on the forward strand.
TCCAGTTTTATTGAGATCTCATTGATATACACCATTGTATTGAACATGTATACCATCGTAATTTGATGTATGTATATATTGCAACATGATCACCATGGTAAGTTTAGTTAACTCAGAGCATTATTTTTTTAATAAGGTTTTTTTTTTTTTAAAGATTTATTTGAGAGAAAGAGAGCGAGCATGCACACACAGGGAGAGGGAGAAGCCGACTCCCCACTGAGCAGGGACCCTGATGTGGGGCTCCATCCCAGGACCCTGGGATCATGACCTGAGCTGAAGGCAGATGCTTAACTGACTGAGCCACCCAGGGAGCCCCTCACTCAGAGCATTTCTTGATCTCCCCACCTCAAAGAAGTACTCTTTTCTCCCAAATGATTTTATCTATGTCTGTTAGAGAGGGAATGTATAATTTGCATTTTATTATGTCTGTCTGAGTCTCCAGCATCGGGCTCAACTGGCCATTTTGTTAATGGTCATCTGTGAGCCTGGCTGCCCAACTGCACGGCTTTGAGGCTGGAGAAGCTGCTGTGCAGGCTGGTGTTCTGTGTGGCTGATACCCAGGTATACCCACACCACCGAGCTGCAGCGTTCCCTTAGCCATGAAACCCACATTTTAGGCTTAGGATACCTTCTTATCAATTTTATTTCATGTTGTGTGTTACAACTTTATGTTGGAAAAAAAAAACACATACCATAGTAATGAGTCTTTCCCTGAGAGAATATTAGAATTGTCATAGGTACAAAATAATCATTATTTCTGATCTCCCATCCCTTTTTTCTTTTCCTTTTTTCTTGCTATTGTGCTAGGTATTTTATATTTTTGTAGGAGTGCTTTGTGAAGTCCAGATCTGTTTATATGTAGCTACATTTTTATCACTTTAAGAGGATTAAAAGAAATCTGGGGCTCCAATGTGTTTCATTAAAAAGGCAGTAATAAGTTTTGTATTAAGTACATCCAACATCTTAAACACACAACAGAGGATACATATACATCTGCTCATGGACATACATACAAACTTAGAAGTCCTATGACTTTCAACGAAGAGTCAGACTTTGATGGAGTGAATAGATAGGTGTGATACAAAGCTGTTGGTTACTGTAAACAGCACCAATTTCTTAGGGCTTTTATTCGTCAGAATAACACATTTTGCATACTTGAAGATGAACAGAACCATAATCAAGCATTGAAATATTTATTATATTAGCGCTCCCAGCTTCCATGAAACTTGTAAAGAAAAGAACATTTCTCATTCACAAGAAAATATAGAGGGAAATTCACTGCAGTTTGCATTTCTAAGCATAATGAAATAAAAATAGAGTCCTGACCAGGGGAGGTGTGTGTGTGGTGGGGGAATCCATGTTGCTATTTTATGTCCCAATTTATTTTGTATTCTACTGCAACCTTCGATCAACACCAGTTTCTTTCCTCTCCAAACAAAAAGGGGTCAACATAAACATGCCTGTCAAGGATCTGACAGAACAGATGTATTGTGCAAGTTAGATTTTGTTGGAGTGTTCTCGCCTTACATTTTGCCTTAGGTGCTGGATATATTTTTTCTTTCTTGAGATCTATATTTTCCTTTCCTGAAAGAATGCAAACATAAAACACATAGGTTATTCCAAGAACTTTGAGATATGGAATACCCCTAAAAATTATGAGAATATTCTTTACTGCTGGGAGATCTACAGTGATAATGGAAACAATATGTGAAAGGTGAGCTTAATGGATATCTTTAAAAAATAGAACTTTTGCACATCCCTTCTGTGAAAACTTTTATTTTTTTCAAATGGATCTGGGCCTGTGCATTTAAAGTCACATGAAAATTGAAGCATTTTTATACACAGGTCAAGAGAAAATACCACTGTTCTTCCTTTTTTATCTTTTTAAAAATTTATCACCTAGATGATTCAGGTTAATTATTTTTTCTGACCTTAATCTTCTAGGAAATGACTTTAATTATCTAGTTAACCTTGCATGTGTAACAGTGTTTAAGTAAGGCACATGACAAGAAGAATGTATTTTTGAAGGATAAATTCAGTTAATTTATGATGAAAAATACAAAGATGAATGATTTCTCAATTAAATTTGAATTAATTCAGGCCTTTTGTTGAATTTGGACCATAGATCTCCAGGGACTAAGAGATGATGTGAGAACTGATCGGGTACATCCTCGTTCACAACTGTCCCCTTACCTCAGGGTTGAGCTTTGAACTGTATCCGTTTTCTAGGGCTGCTGTAACAATGTACCACAGATGCAGGGGGGCTTAAAACAACAAATTAATTCTCTCATAGTTCTGTGAGGCTAGATGCCTGAAATCAATCAAAGCAGGACCATGGTCGCCTTAAGACTCCAGGTAGAAACCTTCCTTGGCTCTCCTTCCTAGCTTCCTTCTGGTGGTGGCTGTCAGTTCTTGGTCTCCCTTGGTTTACAGCTGGGTCACCCCGGTCTCTGTCATTCTTTTTTTTTTTCTTCCCCCTGGTCTCTGTCATTCTTGTGGTATTCTCTTTAAGTATGTCTTCATGTTGCCCTTTCCTTATAAGGGCACTAGCCATAAGGGCTAGTCCTGATCTGGTGATCTTAATTCTATCTGCAACAATTCTGTTTCCAAATAAGATCTCATTCTGAGATACTGGACATCACAGCTTCTACATATCTTTTTGGGAGACACAGTTCAACCCATAACAGATGTCCCTTTTGTATTATCAGGATGTTTGTTCTTCCCACCACTGCTAAATTCAACAAAGACTTCCACAATACCTAATGAACGTTTTCATGTATCAGTTAGTACCTGCCTCCTGGTGGCATTGCTAGTACTGATTACTTCTACCAACTTGAAATTCTCGCCACCCTTGGCTGCTTGGGAACGTTCCTGCTATGTAGAACTAGTAATTGTCTAAGTTATCAGAAATGCCAGGTTGTCAACATGACTAATTACCTCCTACCACTATAGTTGTGTCAAAGATTATCTGATGAAACAAATCTGGATCACTTTTTACTTCCCTCTTTTGGTATTCTGTGGTCTTATCTGTATTCTGCAGGGTCTGGTTCTTTTTCTTTTTTGAGTACACTTTCCTGGGGTGGCTTTACCCCTTGAGTATGTCTGTAAGTTGGCTCAATCATTTGTCCAAGATCTTACATCTCAGCTGCCTACTGGAAACTTGCATGTGGGCGTACCCCAGGTACTTTGTTTCTCCTCTCTCAGACTGCACATATATTTCCCTCAGAGGCAGAAATTGAAGTATCATTCTAGAATCTCCTCTTTACCTTGCCCATATTCAGGTGATCGTTAAGTTTCATGATTCAACTTTTTAAACAATTCCCGTCTGAACCTTCCTGACCATCCCAGTTTTTGCCCAAGTTCAAAACTTATTTTTTCACTGGATTGATGGCTTTTCTGCAAGTCCTTCTATTTGCCGACGTAACCACTTTAATCAATCCTCTCTGCATGATACCTAGGGTGATTTTAAAACGGCGTTTCTGAGTACTCTCTTTCTTCCTTAAAATTCATCACTAACATAGTTTAATGATGCACTTTGAGCTTTTTAATTCAGTTTTGGAACCCATGTGCACCTCTCTGGCTGTGTCTCCAGCAGGGCTGACTTATGTGCTGTTCCCTGGATACAGTATGCTCTTTCATGCCCTTGTGCCCATGCTCTTAAAATTTGCTCTGCTAGGAATAAACTCCCACTGTGTTTTATCCAGCTACCATGAATCCTTTAAGATTCTTTTTAAGTGGCTTCTTCTTAAGGAAATCTTCATAACTCAAGAGAACCCTAGACTGGGTTACAATTGAACATTGTTTTGAAGATCTGGATTACTTGAATTTAACTTAATTTTGATTTTTGTCAAACAGGATAAAGACGTGATTCTCCCTCTGACCATTGCACCATTAATTGGAAAAATTAGTCACACTCCTAGAGTTCTTCTGTCCCACTATTATTGTCTAATTATTTTGAAGCACATGTGGAGGTGGATTAAAGCAGTCCTAGGATTAAGTCAGATTGATGACACTTTGGCGAGCATTTCCACTCAGTAGCTATTAAAGCTATTTGGCCTCAAAAATTATTCCTTACTCTGAGAGTTTCATTTCAAATGGAAAAGTAATGTACTGAATGGTAAACAATGGGGTTGATGCAGGCTGTCTCAGAACTGAACTGAAAATCACCTAATCAATCACAAATTTTGGCTGTCATAATGACTGAATTACCTGGGTGAACTATAGTGTGATGAAAAAGAACCTAGTTAAATGGACTGTCTGACCTCTGTGTCATCAATTGTACAACAATCTGATTGATTACTCTGTGACTGGCCTAAACTATCTGGAAAATGATCAATTTTCTGTCATGTTTAATAATGTCCATATTATAATGCAGCCTATTGCTAAGACTGCATTATATTCAATTCTTCATCACTGGTGAGCAAGGTCACTGTAATTGGTGATACATGAAGCCTTTTCTCATCATGTGAATAGGGGAATTCAGATTTAAACAGTGCCTTAAAAGATGAATCATTTAATTTAATCAGAGTATTTGCAGTTAAGTGGTAGTACTTCTCTCAAGTAGTACTTGAAAAACCCGGTCTTACCATTTCAGCATCTCCCTTGCTGACTTTTCTCATGATTTTGAAAATATCAGATGTTTTGCCACCTGCATAAGTGTGACTTTTTCTTCTATTTTATTCCTGTGTTACATTCTAGGGAATAAGTGTTACTTCTTTAAAAAATAAAACTGCTATAGCTAGACAGTAGGTGACATAATAAGAATCATATAGTACATGATTTGCAAGCTGAGTTACAGAATCTCTACATAACCATTGATCTACTGATAATGAATAATGACTATAAATACTTGTAATAAAGTCTTAGTCTTTTGATTTCTCTAAGCATATGCTTGCATACTTGTTTTAACAATGGGAGCCCACACATTGGACACAAGCTAAGAAAAAGTTTAATATGTAAGTGCTTTAGTGGCCAGATTACTAGAACTAATTTACTCTTATGGATTGGGAATGCCATGTTGGGATTCACTGAAATTTAATTCAAATAATCCTAAAATAAGGATTTCTTGCAGAGTTTAAGAGTAGAAATTCCTTTCAAAAACTGTGGCTGGCATTTATTAATGATTAAAGAATACTGGTATTTTATCTGCCACAATCTTCAATTTGCTATTCCAACCATCATAATATCAGAATACTTTAAAAGAGATCTTATAGAGGTAGAATTAGGAATAATTATGATCATCCTAGATTAAAAAAAAAAAAAGGCTGCGGGGTGCCTGGGTGGCTCAGTCAGTTGAGCATCTGCCTTTGACTCAGATCATGATCCAGGGGTCCTGGGATCAAGTCCCGCATAGGGCTCCCTGCTCTGTGGGAAGCCTGCTTCTCCCTCTCCCTCTGCCTCTCCCCCTCTACCTCCTGCTTGTGCTCTTGCTCTCATGAATAAATAAATAAATAAATAAATAAATAAAATCTTTAAAAAAAATGCCTACAAAGTACAATTTTTCTTTTTAAAACTTAGCATATTTAGAAACCAAAAGTTGAAGTGTATACCAAGTAATGGGATATGGTCAGAATAAAGTTAACTTGAATTATAAGAATTAAAGAGGTAGTTCTGGAAAAATTAACAATTTGGAATCACTTAAATTTTAGGATTTAAGAATCTTACAGGGTTATTTTAAAATTTTGTCCTTTGATGACTACATTTTAAGGTAATGTCAGTAACACCTTAGAACCTAATTCAAATTGTTTTTGTGTTTTTCCATCGCAACATCAGTTACTGCTTGAGGATTCTGATTGCTTGCGTTAATTATTGTGTCTTTAAATTATTACTTGATTTTGTAAGTTTTAGTTTATCAGAAACACATTAATTCAGGAATCTATTTAGGATGTAAATTAACGAAAGGAACAAAAGCCTTCACAGATAGAACTTTCTTGTTTTAAATTAATGTCTAGCATAGCATGTTGTCTTTGATGTGTGTCCAAGAAAAATTAATGTACCCATGGATCATAGACATTGGTGTAAGAGTGAACATAACTTCATTGTTCATGTTAGCTCCAAATTGAACATGACCCAAATGTCCTTCAAAAATAAGACATCAAATTGTGATGTGCTGATACAATGGAATACTCTGAAAAGGAACAAGTTAAAGCTACAATGAAAAGGAAGAAGTTAAAGCTACAAGCAACAATGTGGATGAATCTCACACAAACTTTTAAACAAAAGACATGCAGCATACTTCAAATATATAGAACTCCAATTGTAGTGTTAGAAATCACCATATAGGTCCCTTTAGGGAGGAGGGAAAGAGCTAATGATTGGGAGGGTACACAAAGAAGGCTTACAAGGGCATTCTTTCTTGATCTGGATGGTTATTTACATAGATTTACTTACCTTGTGATAATTCCTGGGTGATTTATAAAATTTTATGTAACCATATTCAACAAAACAGTTCTTAAAATAAGAATATTTTTTTAAAAAAAGGACTCTTGGGGATGCCTGGGTGGCCCAATTGGTTAAGTGTCTATCTTCCACTCAGGTCATGATCCGAGGATCCTGGGATCCAAGTCCTGTATCAGGCTCCTTGCTCAGCGGGGAGCCTGCTGCTCCCCCTGTTTGTGTGCATTCTTTCTCTCTCTCTCTCTCTCTCTGACAAATAAAATATTAAAAAAATAAAAGGACCCTTGAAAACCATCACCCTAATCTGCCAAAAAAAAGATTTTTAAAAAATTTTTAAAAATTTTAATTCCAGTATAGTTAAGATACAGTGTTGTATTAGTTTGATGTGCAGTATAATAATTCAGCAACTCTATATATCAATCAGTAATCATCATAGTAAGTGTACTCTTAATTCCCCCCCCTCTGGCAACCACCAGGTTGTTCTCTAGGGTTAAGGGTCTTTTTCTTGGTTTATCTTTTTCTCCCCGCTCTGGTCATTTGTTTCTTAAACTCCATGTATCAGTGAAATGATATGGTATTTGTCTTTCTCTGACTTATTTCACTTAGCATTATACTGTTTAGCACCATCCATGTTGTTACAAATGGCAAGATTTCATTCTTTTTCGTGGCTGAGTAATAATCCAGTATGTGTGTACCACATTTTTTTTTTTTAATATACACCACTTCCTTATCCATTTGTCTATTGCTGGACACTTGGGTGGGCTGCACAGTTTGGTTATTGCAAATAATGTTGCAATAAACATAGTGCATAGTTACCTTCAAATTAGTGTTTTTGTGTTCTTTGGGTTTATACTCAGTAGTGCAATTCCTAAATTACATGGTAATTCTACTTTTAATTTTGGGGGGAACCTCCAAACTGTCTTCCATAGTAGCTGCACCAGATTGCATTCCCACTAATAGTGCAAGAAGGTTCCTTTTTCTCCACATCTTCACCAACACTAGTTTCTTATGTTTTGGATTTTAGCCATTCTGACAGGTGTGAGGTGACATCGCACTGTGGTTTTGATATGTATTTCCCTGATGATGAGTGATGTTGAGCTTCTTTTCATGTGTCTTTTGGCCAGCTGGATGTCTTTGGAGAAATGTCTATTCATATCTTCTTCTCATTTTTATTTAGATTATTTTTTTTGGTATTGAGTCATTTAAGTTATGTACTTTCTTTTTTAAGATTTTATTTATTAGAAAGCACAAGCAGGGGGGAGAAGCAGGGATGAGCAGACTCCCCTCTGAGTGGGGAGCCAGATGTGGGGCTTGATCCCAAGACCCTGAGATCATGACCTGAGCCTAACGCATATGCCTAACCAACTGAGCCACGCTGGTGCCTCTCTTAATATATTTTGTATACTAACCCTTTCTCAGATACCTCATTTGCAAGTATCTTCTCCCATTCAGTAGCTTGTCTTTTAGTTTTGTTGGTTGTTTTCCATCATTGTGCAGAAGCTTTTTATTTTGATGTAGTCTCAATAGTTTATTTTTGTTTTTGTTTCCCTTGTCTCAGGAGACATATATAAGAAAATACTGCTATGGCTGAAATCAGAGATATTACTGCTTGTGCTTTCATCTAGGATTTATATGGTTTCATGTCACACAAATAGGTCTTTAATCTATTTTGAGTTTATTTTTGTGTGTGGTGAAAGTTTGCCAGTTTCATTCTTTTGCTTGTAGCTGTCTGGGTTTCCCAACACCATTTGTTGAAGAGACCATCTTTTTTCCATTGCATATTCTTGTCTCCTTTATCAAAGATTAATTGACCATATAATGGTGGGTTTATTTCTGGGCTCTCTATTTTGTTCCATATGTGTCTATTTTTGGGTCAGTACAATGCTGTTTCGATTACTCCAGCTTTGTAGTAGTATATCTTGATAACTGGGATTGTGATCCCTCCAGTTTTGTTCTTTTTCAAGATTGCTTTGGCTATTGGGGTTTTCTGTGGTTTCATGCAAGTTTTAAGATTATTTGTTCTAGTTCTGTCAAAACTGTTTGTATTTTGATAGGGATTGCATTAAATTTGGAGATTGCTTTGAGTAGTATGGACATTTTAACAACATTCATTCTTACCCATGAGTATGGAATATCTTTCCTTTTGTTTGGGTTGTCTTTCATCATTGTTTTATAGTTTTAAGAGAACAGGACTTTTCACTTCCTTGTTTATTCCTAGGTATTTTATTTTTGGTGCATTTATAAATGGGATTGTTTTCTTAATTTCTGTCTCCTACTTTATTAGTATATAGAAATGCAGTGGATTTCTGTACATCAATTTTGTGTCCTGCAACCTTACTGAATTGATTTATCAGTTCTAATAGTTTTTTTTTGGTGGAGTCTTTAGGGTTTTCTATATAGAGTATCATGTTATCTGCAAATAGTGAAAGTTTTACTCCTTCCTTACTGATTTGGATGGCTTTTCTTTTTGTTGTCTCCTTGCTGTGGTTAGGACTTCCAGTACTATGTTGAATAAAAGTGGTGAGAGTGGACATCCTTGTCTTGTTACTGATCTTAGGGGAAAAGCTCTTTGTTTGTCCCTGTTGAGTATGTTTGCTGTGGATTTTTCATATATGGCCTTTATTATGTTGAGGTATGTTCTCTCTAAGCCTACTTCACTTAGTGTTTATATCGAGAATGGATGTTGTATTTTGTCAAATGCTTTTTCTGCATCTACTGAAATGATCCTTTCCATTCAGAGTCTCTTGTTGATATGATGCATCACATTGATTTGTGAATATTGAACCATGCTTGCATCCTGGGAATAAATCCCACCTGTTTGTGGTGAATGATTTTTTTTTTTAATGTATTGTTCGATTGGTTTGCTAGTATATTTTTACATCTCTGTTCATCAGAGATATGGGCCTGTAGTTCTCTTTTTTGTTGTTGTTGTGTCTTTATCTGGTTTTGGTATCAGGGTAATGCTGGCCTCCTATAATGAATTTTGGAAGCTTTTATTCATCCCTTATTTTTTTGGAATAGTTTGAGAAGAATTGGTATTAACTCTTCTTTAAATCTTTGGTAAAAATCACCTGTGAAGCTGTGTAGTCCTGGACTTTGGTTTCTAAGGAGTTTTAAGATTACTGATTCAATTTCATTGCCGGTAATTGGTCTGTTTAAATTTTCTATGTCTTCCTGATTCAGTTTTGGGAGGTTATATTTTTCTAGGAATTGATCCATTTTTTTCTATGTTGTCCAGTTTGTTGGCATGTATTTTTTTCATAATATTCCTTTATAATCCTTTGTATTTTTGTGGGGTTACTTATTTTTCCTCTTTGATTTGTGGTTTTGAGTTCTCTCCCTCCATATATATATACATATATATGGAATATTATCCATCCAAAAGAATGAAATCTTTCCATTTGCAATGACATGGATGGAAGTAGAGTGTATTATGCTAAGTGAAATAAGCTAGAGAAAGACAAACACCATATGATCTCACTCATATGTGGAATTTAAGGAAGAAAATAGATGAACATATGGGAAAGGGGAAAAAAGAGAAAGGGAAACAAACCATGGAGACACTTAATGATAGAGAACAAACTGAGGGTTGATGGAGGGAGGTGGGTGGGGGATGGGCTAGATGGGTGGTGGGTATTAAAGATAAGCAATGGGTGTTGTATGCAAGTGATGAATCACTGAATTCTACTCCTAAAACCAATATTGACTATATGTTAATTAAAATTTACATTAAAAATATAAGAATTTTAAATATTTTTAATTTTTTTGGATTGTTCTCTTTATGATTATATAATGTTCTTCTTTGTCTCTTGTTCCAGTGTTTGTTTTAAAGTCCATTTTGTCCAGTATAAGTATTGCTATCCTGGCTTTCATTTGACATCTGTTTGTATGATAAATGCTTTTCCATCCCTTCACTTTCAATCTATACGTGTCTTTAGGTCTGAAATGAGTCTCTTTCTGGCAGCCTATAGATGGGTCTTGATTTTTATCCATTCTGTCTCCCTGTATCTTTTGATTGGAGCATTCCGTCCATTTACATTCAAAGTAATTATTGATAAGTATGCACTTATTATTTTGTTGCTTGGTTATGGTTGTTTTTATAGTTGTTCTCTGTTCCTTCGTTCTCTTGTTCTCTTTCGTGGCTTGCTGGTTTTCTTTGGTGATATATTTGGATTCTTTTTATTTTTTTGCCTATCTTTTGCTAGTTTTTGATTTGTGGTTGCCATTAGTTTCTATATAAAACATCTTACGGATGTAGCAGTCTATATTAAGTTGATGGTTACTTAGGTGTGAACCCTTTCTGTACTCCTCTCCCCCCACATTTTAAGTATATGGTGTCATACTTTACATCCTTTTATTTTGTGCATCTCTTGACTGATTTTTATAGATACATTTAGTTTTACTGATTTTGTGCTTTCTACTCTTCTTCTTCTTCTTATGGTCTTTCCTTTCCATTCAAAGAGTCTCCCTTAATATTTTTTGTAGGGCTGGGTTAGTGGTAATGAATTCCTTCAACTTTTGTTTGGGAAATTTTTTATCTCTCCTTCTATTCTGAATGATAGCCTTCCTGGTTAGAGTATTCCCGATTAGAGGTTTTTGGTCTTTACAGCCTTTAGAATTTATTATGGCACTCCTTTCTGGCCTGAGAAGTTTCTGCTGAAAAATCGGCAGATAGTCTTATGGGGTTTCCCTTGTAAGTAACTGTTTTGTTACTTTTAAAATTCTTTATCACTACTTTTTGCCATTTTAATTACTGTGCATGTTGGCGTGGACCTCATTGGGTGTTCTCTGTGCTTACTGGATCTAGATATCTGAGTCTTTCTCCAGATTTGGGAAGTTTTCAGGTTTTTTTTTTTTAATTTCTGTCCCCTTTTCTCTTTTTTCGGAGATCCCTATAATGCATATATCATTATGGTTAATGGTGTTGCTGAGTTCTCTTAGTCTATTTTCATTTTTTTAAAGATTTTATTTATTTGAGAGAGGGAACGTACGAGAGAGAGAGAGTGAGCGAGCGTGCACGCACATATGCACGTGTGCGTGTGCACTTGTGAGGGCAAGAGCTGGGGTGGAGGGGTAGAGGGAGAGGGAGAAACAGACTCCTGGCTGAGCATGGGATCATGATCTGAGCTAAAGGCAGACGCTTAATGACTGAGCCACCCAGGTGCCCCTATTTTCATTTGTTATTACTTCTTTTTCTCTGTCATTTAGCTTGATTGCTTTCCTTTGTTCTGTCCTCCAGGTTGCTGGTCTGTTCTTCTGCTTCTCTAGTCTATTGTTTATTCCATCTACTGCATCGTAAATTTGTTACTGAGTTTTTTTGTCCTTCATTGCTTTTTTTTTTCATTCTCTTTGTTGAGCGTCTCACTGAGGTCCTCTGATCTTGTTTCAAGTCTAGTGAGTATCTTTACAACCATTATTTTAAATCCTCTATCAGGCACATTACTTATCTCTATTTTGTTTAGTTCTTACTGTGATTATTTCCCTTTTCATTGATTTGGGACATATTCCTCATCTCCAGGTGTTTGTCTGTCTCTTTCTCTGTGTTAGGAAAGTCAGCTACGTTGCCTACTTTTGGGAAGTAGTGGCCTTCTGAAAAGGTCCTGTAGTGCAGTGTCCCATGCTCACCTGGACCTGATGCTTAGTGGTGTCTCCTATGTGTGTTCCATGTGACTTGTTGTTGTAGAGCCATGTTTTCCTTCAGTTTGGTCTTGGGCAGTGGCCCTGTCATGGGCAGGGGTTAGTCCCTGTGTTATTAGTAGGCTAGTCTGGGGCCACCTTGGGCTTGAGGTGAGTCAGACCAGGCATATGCCAGAGATATAGTAGCACCAAACTATGGGACACTTTTCCAGTGTTGTTGCCTGAGAAGCCTTTGCTGGTGGGTAGGGCCTGTAGTCAGTTCAGATGTTTGCCTCTAGCCCACCGCTGGGGCCACAGTTGGATTGGTGGTGTGTTGTTATCTTCACCTCTCCCTGAGGCAGGAGTCACATTGGAGTGGTGCTGGCCCATGTCAGGATTGCTCACACACCAGCAGGCTTGTGACACTGCTTTTCAGTAGCTCTGGCCAAAGGCATATGGCGGGGGAAGGTCTGCAGGAGAATGTGGGCAAAGGACATGTAGTGTGTGTTGGTCCACTGCGGTAGGGTATCTGATCTGTCTGGGAAAACTCCTGCTGATGGCTGCAGGGTTGGAAGGGGATGGAGAATGCAGGGGCAGGGCTCATAGTGCCAGCAAGGACTATGCAAGTCCACTGTGGGAGAGGTCCTGTAGTGGCCTGGGAAAACTCCTGAGGCCAGCCAGGTTGGAGTGGGTAGATCCATAGGAGCACATGGGGGCGGGCATGCTGTTAGCAAGTTAGGTGGAGATGTTGCACTGTGCTGGTTCCTGCAGGTGTTGGTGTATCTAGGCTGGGGGATGGAGGAGTGAAATGGTGCCTGCCAGCTCTTTTGTTCTTGAAGAAGTCTCCCAAAGATCCCTGTTTCTCCAGCATGTGTTCTGAGAGTAGTAAATCAATCTTCCTACATACACCAGGTATTTTTCAAACTGCTGTTTCTATGCTGTTTCTCAATGGGACTTTGTTGTGCTGTCACTTTAAGAGTGGGGACCCTACCCTCCCCGCTCCCCAGAGCTGATTTTTAAATTTCCAGGTGTTATACCCCACTGATGGTTAGGTCCCTCTAGTTTTCAAAGCCAAGTGTTATGGGTATTTGCCTTCCCATGGGGGGCCCCATTTTGGGGTGCCTCGTGTGGGGGTCTGGTCCTCCCTTCCCTCCATACCCACCACATCTTTCCTTCCAGTGGACAGTCCTGCAGGTCAGCTTGACTTCTAACCTTGTCTCCACCCTTCCTATCTTCTTCAGTGTTCCCTTTGCTCTACATTTAGCTGTAGAGCATCTGTTATGCCAGTCTTCAGGTAATTTTCTGGGTTGTTTATACCCATGTGGGTGTTACCTCATTGTGTGTATGGGACGAGGTGAGCTTAGGATCCTCTTACTCTGCCATCTTCCCCCAACGTGTCGAAAACCACAATATTTTTAACAAGCTATTCAGTGTATTTTATGTTGGTTTCTGTTTTATTGACTGTAGTCACCCTGCTGTACATTATATTCCTATACTTATTTATTTTATAATTGGCAGCTTTATACCTTTTGATCTCCTTCATTCACTTCTTGTTTATTTACAATAAAGATGCTGCATAGAAGAACTGTTACTGTGGAATGGTGTAGTGGAAACAACTAGCCTAGTGATTTTTAGTGAAATGGTTTGAGTTTTGCCACTTGGTTGCTATGATAGTGATCTCCAATTTTCATGTCCGTCAGCTGGTATATAACCAATTTTATAGGCAATGAAATATGTAAGTAGAAGCACTTTAAATTCTAACCAAGAATTTTTATCAACCCCACTAGTACTTTTTTTGAAATAGAAATTTTCATTTGTGTTTCCACAAAGACTAGACAGTTGACTGGAAAGAATAATTTAGTATGTCTTGAAAGATACCTTATCAAACAATGTATTAAAATCCAAATAATCAGTGCCATTATCTATTCTTTAATGTGTCAGTCCTGTGGTTTTTAAAAGGAATTCATTTGATATGATTTGTTTCTACTTCACAGACTATAATATTTTGGAAATGGAAGCAGTCTCAGCTGTTATCACAAGCTCCTTATGCAGAAACTGAGGGTCTCATGTCATGAAGAGAATTGTTCTAGTTTCATTCACCACTATAACTTTGTGGCCTAGCATGATCTCTGCCACAAAATTGATTCTCAATATTTGTTGGATGAATTAATGTAAACAAACTTCTTATTGACAAAAGTGCAGTAGTGAAAGATACAGTTGTTTCTCACATTTCTCATATCCAAGCTGTTTTTTGCTTGGCTTTGATTTTAAGTCTCAGGAGTTATTTCTTAAGAGCTTTGTGAAAAGAGTAATAAAAAATTCTATCATATCATAAAAAGGTAATAAAGCACCTTTTAAATAACTATGCCCAAATATTAGTTAATAAACTTCACATTTATGGAAACATTTTTATTTTAAAGTTTTACAAATATGATTAATTACACTTACAGGAAATCTTGATGGAACAGTGTTGTGAAATGCCTTCAATACGCATAGGTTTTGGTGGTAAAAATCTTCCTTTATTTCAGTGTGAATTGCAGTTGTTTTGACAATAGATGGTTCTTCTTTTTGAAAGTTGGAATGCTTTCCAGTTCTACCAGTTCAATTAATTTTAGGTGTATGGTACTGTACCCATGCTAAGATCCTGTAGAATTGTGTGTAAGACAGTCACCTTTTCGTTAAAGCATTCACCTCTTTAAGCAATCAAACTTTTGAGACACTACTTAGAGAACTACCAGAGATGAAGCTGGCATGGGTAAAGAAAATAATTAACTGCAAATATTGTGGGTAGATGAAATCTGGTAAAGCTCAAAGCAGGAAGAGAGGCAAAAATCAGAGGAGAGAAAATTTGGTTTTCTGAAAGGTTTTCTGGAGGGAGGGAGAAATCAAGCCCTCCATGACCAAAAACAGTAAAACATTGCTGTGATATTTGGGAGGTCTACCATGGGTTTTTGATCTCAGAATACAAGGTTCTATCTGGGAATCATAGTGGGATGTCCTTTTTTTTTTTAAGATTTTATTTATTTGGGGTGGGGGGGGAGAAGAGAGAGCACAGAGGAGAGGGAGAGGGAGAAGCAGATTCCCCGCTGAGCAGAGAGCCTGACATGGGGCTCCATCCCAGGACCCGGAGATCCATAACCTAGCCAAAGTCAAACGCTTTACCAAACTAGCCCCCCCGATTGCTGAGGGGTGTCTTTTTTTTTTTTTTTTTTTTTGATGTACTGTTCCATGATTCACTGTTTGTGCATAACACCCAGTGCTCCACGCAGAATGTGCCCTCTTTAATACCCATCACCAGGCTCACCCATCCCCCCACCCCCTCCCCTCTAGAACCCTCAGTTTGTTTCTCAGAGTCCATCGGCTCTCATGGTTCGTCTCCCCCTCCGATTCCCCCCCTTCATTCTTCCCCTCCTGCTATCTTCTTCTTCTTTTTTTTTTCTTAACATATATGGCATTATTTGTTTCAGAAGTACAGATCCGTGATTCACTAGTCTTGTACAATTCACAGTGCTCACCGAGGTGTGTCTTTAGTAAGTCACATTAAATGGCTAAGAAAGACTGATGAAAGTGTTTTTACTTTTCCTTTGAAAAACTTATCCCTGGGTGACAAGACCTGGTGTGCAATATTTACTAAATAAAAATATTCCTCTGACTTCCTACCCCTACCTCACATCCAAGGCCTAATTTATGTTTCATAAAAATCCCAAAATGTTGTGAAAAACAACCCTTTTTTTCAGAAAGGAAAACAAAATGTTTTAAGATTCTAGAACTTTCAATTATAGCCTAATTAAGTCCACTGAGCATTTCCTTTAGAAAAGAACTTGGCCAGGTTACATCTTTATTTTTTACAAATGTTTTAAAAACTCAGAGCTCTTATTTAATAAGGCGATGATACTATTATAATGTTTTGTTAGCCAAGTTAGGGGTTTTTCTTTCAATACAAGTTTATTGAAGTTTATATATGCTACTTTTCTAGGTGCTCTATAAATATGTCAAATCTTTAGTATTATGCAATGGTAGGCTTTGT
Organism: Callorhinus ursinus; assembly: GCF_003265705.2. Taxonomy (NCBI): domain Eukaryota; kingdom Metazoa; phylum Chordata; class Mammalia; order Carnivora; family Otariidae; genus Callorhinus; species Callorhinus ursinus. The sequence continues at coordinate 15,900,220 of NW_027397116.1, forward strand.
TGATTTGCATAGGCAATTCAGTCTTTAAATGGAACCTTAAAGAAACTTAAAAAAAATCTTTAAATTGAAGTATATAGAATTCTTAAAAATCCTTAAAAATTCATTTGTATCTGTAATTCTTCGAAATCTGTTTGCAGGATAAAATATTTCCACTGAAAAATTTCTCAAAAAGCTAGCTACAGTCTGTTATTGAATATTTTGTTTGTGGAAATTTGGGTGGGAACAATATGAGATCTTTTTTTTCAGAGCAACATTAATTGATTTAATGTTTATTTCACAAGTACTTGAGGACTCGTGATGTTTGGTGCATTATGTTATGCATTGCGATTGCAAAGGTTATTAAGACATTCTTATGTTGCCTCACAAGAAATTTACATGCCGATTTACAGTTTGATATACAAGACTCTTCAACCAAAACTAGAAACTAACGATGTCTTGCATTCAGCCCATAAAAACATTAAGAGATTGTCAATTGATTGTCACTTCCATAGTGACAACCATTGAGTATATATTCCTTGTTCCAGAGATGTTAAATTCTGGAAGGCTGTGTGCATGTGTGTGTGTGTGTATGTTTGTATGTCTGTGTGAATGACAGGGAGTAGGTGAAGGTGAGGGAGTTTTTTTTAAGCTTTATTAATAATGAAAAAGGTTCTTTTTCATAAAAAAAATAAAAGCGCAGTTATGTTTTATGCACAATACAGACTCACAGCAGTGATGTGTTGGAGCTGGCTTGTACCAGTTCATGAAAGGTGACTTGTACCAGCTGGTAGGAGATGACTGATTGTTAAATTTTCAGGAATTTTGTGAGGTGATTGTTAAACATAGCCATTATTAAAAACTAATAAGTCTACAATTAAATAAATTGTATAATAAATTGTATTAAAATCCAAATTAATGTTAAATATCCATTACCTCCTGATTTTACTACATTTCATTCTCCATGTTCTTGAGTTCAAGTACATGTGTTGTACCTGTATGGAGGAGAAACTATAATATAGTGTTCTGCTCTTCCCAGCTCTGCATTTGGTGACATCAGGGTGATAGCTTGAAATCAGCTGTGGGAGTATTTACACTTCAAAAATAGCAAACACTACAAATCAGGTCCCCTACTACAAACTTCAAAAGGCAGTTGTTAAACATTTGCCAGCACACCACTGACTCACATTCCAGGCTCACCACTCTTTCTTTTTGTTTCAAAGGGTAGAATCACAACCTCATTAACATTCATTTTCTTTTAGTCCAAATTTGTCACTTCTCACCTCGTAGGACTTGAATGAAGCAGATGGCAAATCTTTGAACTAATTAATCACTGTTCTCAGAGTTGTATTTTGTGTTTAAGGGAGTTAATGTGGAACACAGATGAAACTAATGCTTCCTAAGTCAAGCTACAAACACAGAGAATTTACCTTGTCTAAAGTCATGGCAGTGGAGAAAGTGAATAAACCCGGAATTAAAATGGGCATGAAGAAACTTATTTATTGTCCTGTCAGTTGGGAAGCTCCTTGTAAAGACATGGATTAAATGAATATTCATCACAAATAAATATTCATTTGGTGATTGTCCCTGGTGCTTTGTCATTATGAGAACAATTTAGGAGTACTTCATCAATAACTGGGCATTCGGGGGGCAAATAGATATCTCTAACAATTCTTTGACTATACAACATAATGAGTCCAAAGTACAGCATATGAAAGCAAAACTGGGGGATACACACACGCACACTTTTAGATATATTACAGCTAAGTATTATTATAATATTATTTTACATCTACTAAATTCTTTGTAACTATTACTTCACACATAGGGTTGTGGACATTTTCTTATTGAGGAACCTGAGAAGGCCAGGTGAGCTTCAAATTTTGACAACAAACCACACACAAAATTTGAAGAGGGAATAAAATGGTAGTTAAGAAAAAGCAGTTTTGTGATATTATAATTAGCTGAGAAAATTTTTTATAGAATTAATATTTAGCTTTGTTCTGCAGAGAAACTCCGTTTATAAAACCTAGGTGTTTGTCTATGTAGATCAGAGGTTAACAAAGTTTTCTGTGAAGGGCCACATAGTAAATCTTGTAGACTTTGCAGGCTGTAGAGTCTCTGTTACAGTGATTCAGTTTTGCAGCTGTTGTGAGGCTGGAGACAGTATGTAACTAGAGACAGTATGTAAATGAATGTTAGTGGCCCTGTTCCCAAAAACTGTTAAGAGGTCACGAGTTGGCTCATGGGGCTGTGGTTTGCCAGGCCTTGATCTATAACAGTAAAGGTTTGGTAATCACCCCAGCTGATTTTCTCAAAACAGAAGTTCTCTTCTAGGACCTGAATTACTTCACTAGAAGTTCTATTTTGATCACAATACTTGGGGTATTACCAAATTTCACTGCATATTTGTTACGAAGACTGATGTGGCAGGGAAGTAAGTGTGTATTCTCACAGTTAGGGATGGACTGCGATAGTTATCCAGATATTTCACACTCCAAAGTATTTCCTCAATAATCTGCATGCAATATATGAGACTGTTGTAGGATATTTTAATAATCTCAACCTTTTAATGTAATTTCACATGTAGAGGCACATGTCAAATTTGCTAGCCATAAGATCACCATGAAATCTCGTGGATAGAAAATGTAATTGCCTTGGTTTAAGGATTTTTTTTTTAAAGATTTTATTTATTTGAGAGAGAGAGACAGCGAGAGAGGTAACCAAAAGCAGGGGGAGTGGGAGAGGGAGAAGCAGGCTTCCTGCCGAGCAGGGAGCCCAAGGTGAGGCTTGATCCCAGGATCCTGGGATCATGACCTGAGCTGAAGGCAGCCGCTTAACCAACTGAGCCACCCAGGTGCCCCAGGATCTTTCTTTTTGAACAGCAGATTCTAAGGGTATGATAAAAGTTTGAGGACCGAAATGAACATCTTTGAACAGTGAAAGGGCAAGATAGTACTTTCCAGTCCCTTTCTGAAACTGCACTGAGAATAAGCAAGTAGAACTTAGCTCCTAGCTCCTGGAGGGTAACAATGTGAACCAACTAGTTTACTTATTGAGGGTGATTATTAATTTTATGTGTCAATCTGACTGGGTCATGGGGTATCCTGACATTTGGTCAAACATTATTCTGGGTGTTTCTGTGATGGTATTTTGGATAAAATTAACATTTTATTTGGCAAACTGAGTAAAGCAGGTTGCCCTCCGTAATGCAGTGGGCCTCATCTAACCAGTTGAGTCTGGATAGAACAAAAAGGCTGACCTTTCCCTGAGTGAGTGAGGGAAATTTGTTTCTGCCTAATGGCCTTTGAACTGGGACATTGGTTTTTTTTCCTGCCTTTGGACTCAAACGAAATATCTGCTCTTCCTGGGTCTTGAGCCTGCTGATCTTTGGACTGGAGTTACACCATTGTGTCTCTTTGTTCTCGAGCCTTTTGTCTCAGACTAGAACTAAACGATCAGTTTTCTTGCATCTCTAATTGACTAAGACTCACCCTGCAGATCTTGGAACTTGTCAGCTTCAATACTTGGGTAATTTCTTATAATAAATCTCTTTTTCTGTATATTGGTTCTGTTTCTCTGGAGAACCCTAATGCATTAAGATAACAGTTTGCTTCCCAAGAGTTTTTCGAGATGATTGCCACACTGCATCCACCAATCCAAACTGTGCCGTCATAAACTCTGTCCAATTCTAGCCAGTTCCCTCCCTTGCAAGACTTACCCTAAAATCACCCGGCCTGGGCCATAACACTTTATAAATATGGCTCACTGATTTTCCCTTTTGGACACTACCACAAATCGATCATGGAGATATTCTCCCTTAGTGTAGTAGTTCTAATAATCATAGCTTTGCTCAAAGCTGTTTTTTTTTTTTTTTCTGGAAGATCTTAAAGAATTGACAATTGGAATGTACTGGACATTGAATTAGGTACACATTCATTATCCAACAAATATTTACCATGGGCCAGGCCTGGTTCTTGGTGTCTGGGAGTGTACTGGTCAGCAAGGGAAATGCAGGCCTCATGTCCATGAACTAACAGAACTTAGATCCTCGACCCTCTCTCTACTCCAGCCACACAAACCCAGATTTATTTCTCACCTAGTCCTGACTTTCTTTCCACTGGTAGTTGACAGTTTCTCTTGAATGTTTTCTGTAGGAACTTGTAAGTAAATAGGGATGTGCTCACACATCATAGGACCTGCTTGTCATATGTCAAGGTACTAAAACCATTTCTGAGATCAGTTTTGTAAGGCCATTTTTCCTAATCCATTGTTGAGTTTTCTATCCTTCCACCTTTACCATACGCTTAGGAAAAGGTAACCAGGATTTGATTCACACATACACAGACTTACTTGTGATTCTGAAGAGACCCACTGACTTTTATGTGGACCACAGTGAGATATAAACTGCAACCCTTAGATTTAGCCAGATACTGAAATGAACCTCACTTTAGCTCCATTGTATCACAGTTCACTGGCATTTAATTTCTGCGAATGTAATCAAGATAATAAAAATCTCCCATTAAATCAATGCATGTTTTTTTTTTTTTTTTTTTTTTTGCTTTTAGGGGAAAGCAAAAAAGAATCAACCCTTCACTTTACTAAAAATAAGAATCCAATTTCATGAGAGTTATAACTTACAGAAAAGAAAGCTGACATTTATAATGAGCAGAGTAACTCCTTCCATGCAAATACCTATCCCACATTTTTTTTTCGCAAAAAGATCCTTAGCAAGCAGAATAAATCTTGTCGCTTATTTATACAGAATGGTGGAGATTATGAAAAGTAGCAGGTGTTGGGGAGGAGAAAGCATCTCATTGACATACCTGCTGTATTTATTGAAGAAAGGTAAGTTATTAAAATATACGTAGCTATGTTTGAAGTGAGATACAAATTGTGAGAGCTAGTTTTTCAAAGCACCTACTGTTTTTACACTTGTGACTCCAAATCCACAGGTATTTAACTGCTCAAGTGCAGCTAATTCTGACTATATTTGGTCCTACAGTAAGGCAAGTGGCCAGCTACATACCTAATTAATTACACAAGGGAGCAATTACTTCAAAATACGGTTTTGGTTGGGAAGCTCTCTCTCTCTCTCTCTCTCTCTTTTTTTTTTTTGGCACGTGTTTGTTGGGAAACCTCTTGAGGTAAGACGAGTTCTTTTCAGCTAACATTTGGCCTTGCTTTTGGAACCATTGTGCACAGCAGCTTAGCACACCTGTGTTAAAAATAAATGGAAGGCATTCTTTTTTTTTTTTTTTTAACAGATTTTGCTGCTCAAACATAACCAAATATATCAGGCTTCATTCTCTCATAAAATGAGTGTAACTAATTAGAAAAGCAAAAATGTTACTTTTTATTACAGGACTCTGTTAATGCAGTTGCTTTAGTTTGCCATTATTCCTTAATAAGAGACAATAAAATCACCATAATGCATGGAACACAACTATCCTCTCTGGGATAAAACTGGATTAATGACGTATTTTGTGTTTGTAGAAACAAACACAATTTAGCAGCCACTCCTCTCAAGAGATTTTTCTTAACCAGCAACCAGGTACTTATTTTAGACCTAAAAGGAAAACACAGTTAATAATATTGAAAGGTTATTAGTGCAATAGGAAACTTATCATCCTTGAACAATGGAGAAGGCAGGTTCGTTTAAAAGAATCATAAAGAAAATTTGCATATTTCTATGAATTGTAGGACTGTTGGCTTTTTATCTCGCAAGGTTTAGAGTTACTTTTAATTATGAATTCCCTTGCTGATTAGGATCTAACAAGGAAGAAAGGAAAGTAGTCATTTCTAAATCGAAAATCTGAAGTACTTGTTATCCGTAGTTTGAACAGTGAGATAAGAAACTTTCAGATGGCAAGATGGCATTTTCAGCTTAATTAACTTTGACTTAAAAGTCATAGATGTATAGATTCTCCCTTAACATGAGCCACACCTCCCACATGCACAGTTAATCTACATTGTATACCTGATTGGATTGAATGGTCTTTAAAATGGACAAAGTAGAACATTTCACATCTTTCTTTGTGTTCTGTTGCTCATACTCTTCTTACCTTTAAATGAAAAAGACTTCTTTTAATTGAAAGCATATTTAGAAATTAAGGAGCAATGTTTAGTCCAGTATATTAGTTTTCTGTTGCCACTGTAACAAACTACCACAAATTTAGTGGCTTAAAAGAACATAAATATCTTAAAGTTCTGGAAATTAGAAGTCTGAAATGGAATTTACTGGGCTAAAATCAAGGTGTTGGCAGGATTGCATTCCTTCTGGAGGCTGAAGGGGAGAATTTGTTTCCTTGCCCTTTTTAGTTTCTTGAGGCTTGCCTGCATTACTTAACTCGTGGCTCCTTCCTTCATCTTCAGTACCAACAATTACATCACTCAGACTTCTGCCTTTACTGTCCCGTCACCTCTGATTTTGATACTCCTGCCTAGGTCTTAGAGGGATCCCAGTAGGGTGATTATATTGGATACACCTGGATAATTCATCTCAAGATCTTAATCTTTTTTGTTTCTTTTTTTGTCATTAAGGTAACATATTCATTGGTTTTGGGGAATAGGATATGGACTTTTTTGGGTAGCTATTATTCTGACCATCATGCTCTGTCATTGCTTTACTTATTTAATTCCTAATTGTTCCTTTTACTTATACAATTTTTTTTCTATTTCTTAGTGCTTTCGTTGGAATGTGACATTTCTTTTACTTAGATTCTTAGTGGATTTTTGGTGAATATATCTGGTTCTAGCGATAAGTAGTACTGTGATTCAGTCAGTTACCTCCTTCATTTTTATTATGCATTTGTGAAACTAACATTTACTGCCTTTTGGTGCAAGATGCTGTGTAAAAAGAAATGAGTCTTGACTCGATCAGATTCTTTAGATGCAGGCTGGTCCTATTTTTTTTTTCTTTTAAATTATTGAAAATCATTTCCAAGAGACAGAATGTGGGTTGACTAACCATTACAACCCTCTACTACTTTGATTTGTGAAGTTACCCTGGTTAAAATGATAAAGGAGAGAAAACACAAGTAGGTGTTGAAACTTTATTTTTAAAAGACAGAAACAGTTTGCTACAAATGTAAAACAAAACCTCATTTAACTTCTGCATTGTTACCTTTTCAGCACCAACATTAATTTAAAATTGGTTTTTAAAAAACTGGGTTTTCATCCAGTGGGAGGGTAGACCTGAGACTTTCTAACACCAAACATATTCAATGAAATGATAAAAAGTTGCAATGCTACGTGGAAAGAGGAAGGGACTATTTTCTGTGTACGGCTCTGTACAAGACAGTTATTTTAACATCTCACAAACCCTATTTTTCTATTTCCTCTTACAGAGATACTTTTATTTATTTATTTATTATTTTTTTTTTACAGAGATACTTTTAAATATGCTTTGATATGCTATACAATGCAGTAATATTTTCTGAAGGGCTTAATGCATTCGGCAATGTTCCGTGTATGTTGAATTTAATAGAGAAATTTAGGAGAAATTTTAAATCTTAAAGGTGACTGTTCTTGGTTCTGTAGGAATTCTTTGAGTTTCAGTCAAAGGTAAACTGATTGAAGCACCTTCCCTGATAAAACTGCGAAGCTCTGCGCTTTCTGTTCCTTTCAAGCATGTAGCTTTGTCTTCCAGTAACTCCACTAAAAGCTTCCAGTTCAATGGATGAACTTCTTCTTTTACTTCACTAAGAAAAGGTCAAATTCTATTTCCCCCTCCAATCACCTCTCCCCACTGACAAGTGCTGTGATGCAGGGTGAGTTATTGAAAATCCGATTTTACCTTGAGAGGCTGCAGTTAGTGCTTTCAGGACTTCCAATCAGAGTTGGCACTTTCCTGTCCCTGCTGATTCTTGCACTGCTGAAATCATTTCCCCTTTATTCCAGTTGTTTAAAACAGCTTCAGAAAGACTTTTCCTCTGACTCATCATGTATATTTACATGTTACTATCTGGGCATATGTTACAATGGACTGATGTGAGGATTGCTGCTCTTTGGCAAAATGGTAAAGATGTAAAATAACTTAGAAAAATAGCGTAAGAGAATATAGTCAAAGATGCACTCAGCACCTAGTGTACTTGGAGGAAAAAAAAGTAGTTTTGTAATATTTTTAAGTAGTATTTGTGTGTAAAATTCTGCAGACAATGTGAATTTGCTTTTAAATTTATAAACTGCTACATGTATAGAAAGTATTATTAGATAATATATAACATGTAATGTGTGTGTGTGTGTGTGTGTGTGTGTGTGTGTGTCTGTGTATGTAAATAAATGCAGTGGTTACACATTGTTTGCATTTCAGAATAGCTTCATTTAGGGGATAGACCAGGAAGAATGTGAAATGGTATTGAAGGAGATGGTGTTGATGACTCCACTATGAGAAAATTTTGATTAAACAACTTTTTAAAGCAGGCGACTATGACACTGACAGTGTTAACTTAGGAGTTTACTGAGTTTAGCTTAAGAGACTTATTTTCAAGAAATAGTTACTATTCAAGATAATTGGCATACAGTCGATATACTGTAGCCAATTTGTAGTGATGCTTTGGTTATGATCCTTGAACAACCTCGTGTTTTCTGTAAGGAGATAATCATATTTTCAGCGTTAAAAAACTCAAGTCTTTATACATTGGTTAAACATTAGCATTCAGAACTTAACAAATGACACATATAGAGTAAGATTTAAAGCAATAAGATTTAGCTACAATTAATCCTAAGAATATGAAATTGTTCTTACTCTAAACCCATTAATTTCTCCAGACTTTATCAGAAAGCTTTTTCTTTTTTCTTTTTTTTTTTTAAGATTTGATTTATTTATTTCAGAGAGAGAGGGAGGGGGAAAGGGTTCATGTGTGTGAGGAGAGGGGCAGAGGGAGAGAAAGAATCCCCAAGCAGACTCCCTGCCGTGTGGAGCCCCACAAGGGGCTCGATCTCACGACCCTAAGATCATGACCTGAGGCAAAATCAAGACTCAGTTGCTTAACAGACTGAGAAACCCAGGCACCCTCAGAAAGCTTTTTCTGTAATGCAGCCCCAGTGCTTAACATGAAATTGTGACTTTTCCAGGAGTTGGGAACAGCTTCATGACTCTGCAGTGTTAACTGGGATAAGTTTCCACAGTTCCAGAGTACAAGTTGAGTGTTCATTCCTGTTGTTTCTTTCTCACTTGTTCTAGTCATCTAAGCACATTGCAGAAACAAAGCAGAAATGAATATATGAGAGTAATTAAGACATGTACAAAGTGTTATTACATGGCCTTGTGTAGACACTCTTTGGATGTCTGCCTGAGATCTGTACTTAACTGTCAAGAGTGGTAAGTAAATCGACCCCCATCTCAATACTGAATTTTTATGATGAAAACTTCCAGTTGTGATTTGTATAAGCTTTACTGTGGTGAGGTTCATGTAAATGTATTACTCTTATTGTAATATAATCTTATGGCTGTGATGTGATGTTATTTTACAGAGGAACTGTGGAATGTGCGAGTTCAAAGAGCTACTAAAACCCGTTCTCTCCTTCAAGTGTCAGGAGCCCTGGTTTCTGGCTTCTGGTGAGATTGGTTATTCAGAGGAAAACTGAGGTTAGGCAATCAGTTGCCAGGATATTGAACTAACAATGTAGAATTAAGAAGGAGTGGAATGAAATCTAAAAATTTTGTTTTTAGTCTAACTGCCCCATTTTTGGTTCATGTAGTCATGGGATTTGTCTGAAGTTTCATCATTTCTAAATCAAGGTGTTATACTTAGTGATATCAAAATACAATTTTTGGATGGTTGAGGTCTGTATTATCACATATTTGTTGGTAACTAATGCTTCCAGTTTTTCCTCCAATTCATCCTGCAGGTTCTTTCCCCCAGATAGGGAAGTTTTCAACTATTATTTCTTCAAGTAAATTTTCTGTCCCCTTCTCTTTTTCTGAAATCCCTATAATGTGGATATTATTACACTTGTTGGAGTCACTGTGTTTCCTAGGACCATTCTCAATATGCATAATTTTCGTTCCTTTTTTGCTCAGCTTGGTTACTTTTTATTACTCTTTCTTCCAGGTCATTAATTCATTCATCTCCTTCATCTAGCCTGCTACTTATTCCATCAAGTGTATTTTTAATTTCACTTACTGTATTCTTGAGCTGATTGGTTCTTTTTATCTCGGTGTTATGGATCTCACTGATGTCCTCCACTGTTTTCTGAAGTCCAGTGAGTATCTTTATGATTATTATTTAAAGTTCTTTATTAGGCATATTACTTATATCCATTCACTTTGGTCTCTTGCTGTGGTTTGGTCCTGTTCTTTCATTTGGGAGATGTTTTTCTGTCTCCTCCTTTTGTCTGACTTTGTGTGTATTTCTGTGGGTTAGGAAAGTCAACTACTTCTCTTGGTCTTAACAATAATAGCTTTATGAAGAAGAGGTCCTGTAGTGCCCTGCCGTGCATTGTACCCTGTTCCCTAGGGCCTGGCACTTCAGGGAGTGTGTCCTATGTGTTGTGTATGCTCTGCTGTTGAGTCTTGGCCTCTTTTTGCTTCAGTCCAATTGTCTGCAGAGGTTCTGTTTGCCTTTTGTGGGCAGCAAGGTGTGCGGTGTTCTGCTTGTGAAATGAGACCTGCCCCACACTGTTGCCTGAACTGATGTCCTGCAAAATGCAGGTCAGGTGGTCTGGTGTGACAGGGTTTGTGCTGATTTTCTGGGGGAAGGTAACTGGGGGGGCGCGGCTTGGTGCAAGCAAGTTAGGTAAGGAGGGTCTGTGCTGTGCTGGTTCCTGCAGGTAGCGGTTGTTTATCCTTGGGGCTGGGGGACAGGGGTGGGGAGGGAAATGGCATCTGACAGCTCCTTTGTTCCTGGACATGGGAAACCATGATCCCTGTCTCTGGGTCCACTCTGAGATGAGTCAATCATTTTCCCTCTTGTCTGCCCCTGGCATTTTCCAAACTGCTGGTTCTGTGCAGTGTCTGAGCTGGTGGTTTGTCATGCTGTCTCTTTAAGAGTCTGCTTCCTAATGCCTTCTGGGCTCTCCCTAAGCTGAGCCCTCTGAGTTTTAAAATTCCAGGCTTTAAGTCCTGCTAGTATTAAGAACTCAACGAAATTCAGCTCCTCTCACTTTTGAAAGCAAATATTACAGAGATTTGCCCTCTCTATCTGTGGCTTCCCAATGTGAAAGTCCGTTTTCCACACTTCTCTGCATCTCTGGCTTCTTCCTGACCGCTGAGTCTTTGCTCTTCCTACTTTGTTTGATGTGGCCTCTTCCCTGCCTTTAGTTATAGAGTTTATTCTGCCGGTTTGGGTCATTTACTGGGCTATTTATGCTGATATGGGTGTTACCTAGTTGTACCCCTGGGCGAGGTGAGCTTAGGTCTTCCTATTCTACCATCTTCCCAGCTGCCTGGAATCATGTTTTTCCTAACTTTAATTTCCAGCTTTTTAAATCAGTATTCTAAAATCCACTCTCCAGTGTTAGTAGAGATTCTGTCATGATGTAGAATTCTTTACATTTTAGATATCTGTAAATAACCTGAAAGTACATGCATTTGGAAAAATGTTGGAGTATATAAGAAAAATTTGTCAAAAAATGGTCTTAAACTTACCATTGTCTAAATAATAATGGGGAAGACTTTATTTTCTTTAAAAATCACTTCTTTCTAAAGTGAGTGTGGGGGTTTGGCTTCCATTAAGTTATTGATATTTTTAAACGAAAAGTTAAATATAATTTAGAGGCAAGCCTGACTAGATTTAGAGTGACAGCTTTGCTGTGTTTCCATTAGCTATTTATCCATAAGGATCAAATATTATATTTAGGGGAGAAGGCCTATTAGTAGATATGTGTGGATACAGGTACATGTAATATTGGTTAATAATAATAATAACTAGTTTTATTGAGTGCTTATTATGTGCCATGTTTCTTTTATAGTTTATCATTTTGGATGCCCTCAGTAACTGTATAGGAAAGATGCAATAATTTCTTTTAGACAGATGGAGAAGCTTAGAAATGTTTTGATGATTTATCCAAGATCATACAGCTGGGCAGAGAGGCATACTTAAAATATTATATCCTGCTTCTATCATGCCTGAAATATGAAGTAGTCTCATTCACCTTTTGATTCTCTAAACTCCAAATATTCCAAAGATGGCACTTTGATATGGTCCACCCTTGCCTGGACTGCCTTGAAGATAAAGGCTGCACAACACTGGTAATGATATGATGCTCATGAACATATCTGTGAAGTCAATCTAGTTTAGGAAATCCTGGGCATATACAATTTATCTTGTTACTCATAAAAATCTGAGTTATCATTATCTACATTTCATAGATGAGAAGTGGCTTCAGAGCTAATACAAAACAGAGTTTGTCACTTTCATTTCACTATAGGGAAGCATGCCTTTAAGTATTTCACTTTTTGCTCTTTAGTGCCTCTTCCTACAGTACACACACACACGCACACACACACACACACACACACTCCCACTCAAGAATGAGCGGTGAGAATTAGGTGAAAGGAATTATGGAACTAATTGTTTCCTTTAATAATGCTTTTTAGACTTAAAAAAGTGTGCTAATGGAAGATTAAATACATATAGTTTATACTGTATTCTAGGTTAATCTGACAGTTAACTTCCTACCTGTTGCAACCTTTGGTAAACCATGAACATTAATAATAGGGATGAACTGAAAATCACTACTTCTTTAATTTAAAATTTCTGAGAATAAATATGGACCCAATTATGTAAACAATGTTCGGTGTCAGGGTAAAGAAATGGCCTGTAGAATATCACTCCTGAAGTGTCAAAAAGGAGGTGGACTTTCTCTTTCTCTATGTAGTCTAATTGGAAGGTATCCCTATATTCACTTTAATTGGCAAGAACCCTTTCTCCCAGTATACTCTTCATTCTAAAAATCTGTTTCCAGTGGTTTAACCATGGAAATCTTTACTTAGACCATCAATGATTTTGTTGATGTTGAGAATTGTTTTCTGATCATTTTGACTATGAACAGTCAGGCTGTCATCACACCTGGTACTTGAAGATGATATTCTGGTTTTTACAATTCTGAGCTTTTCACTCAAGATACCATCACCTGTGGTGCTGTCTGAGATGCTGCCTGCAGTTTGGCTGCCACATCCCAAGAAAGCTCTAATAACAGTGAAGCAAGTTTAGGGTAAATGACCAAAAATGGGAAAGAGAAGATTCTCCAAATAAGGACATACTAAGAGAATCAGAACTAAGTTTGCAAGTAAAAGTGTTAAAAGGTATGATGAACTGGAATAAGTTGTTGAAGTATAGAAGTGAACAGGTAAATCGAATCCATAGATAAGGATGCTCCATTAGAAGGAGGTACCCGTAGAAGTGTCTAAAAAAAAAAACAAAAAACAAAGAAGTTGAGAGTTGAGGTTTCTGCATCAGGTAAACAGATATAGACTGAAAATGTAAAAAGGTAAAATATTTTAAAGTAAAATAAAGAATATTTCTAAGAACTTCAGTCAATTGCCTTTTGGGCATATTTCTAGCTTTGGGAGGTTCACAGCATGGTGGATAACCATGACGTTGTGTCACAGATTGTCGCTTGGTGACACTGTCAGATGGAAATCTGGCCATATTGTTCCAGTGTGGCATTGCTTCTGTACTCACCTGCCTTGTCTTTACCTTTGTTCTTCTCTATGTGGGAACATTTATAAGTTATCTGTAGCCTTATTTGCTGTTAGCTTTTAGTAGTTCCAATAAAGGAAACCATGACATTTTTTTATTGACTCAAAGACCAGAATTATTAAGAAAAATCTCGTGGAAATGATTAGGCAAGCTCTATTGTCAAAATAATTCGGTCTAGTATATTTAATCTGTGTACATTTATATGTACTTAAATCTATTGTTTTATCTGTGCTTATAGTCTTTTAACCATATTGTTATGAGACCTCTTTCTTTGGCTTATGAAATCAGTCTTGCTACTTTATACTAAGGCATTTTGTTCTGATCTGATTTTTTTTTTTTTTTTGCATTCTTTCTTCTACTGACTCTGGCTCACTGGATGCCTAGGGTATATGTGTGCTTCAAGAGACTGCAGTTTTGGGACATTTGATATAAGAAGCTGTGGAATGTGCCAGCAAGGAGCTAATGATTCAGCAGAAGAGTCATGAATGATGAAGCTAAGCTTGCCAGTTCCTGTGCTTTACTTTTCCTGTTGACCTTGAGTAAGTTCAGAGTCCTGAATAGGCAACTTAGCATTTACCTGCTGAGTTCCAAGTGCCCACCTTGTTGTGACCTCATGTGATATGGTAAATTTGGCAGTTTGTCTGCTCTAGTTTGGCATTTAAGGAAAATCAAACTATAATCTTGAGGAATAGAAAAGATATTAGAACTGTGGAACACATTCTAGACTTTAATACATAAAATAATGCTGGTCTGATTTCACAGGAAGACCAATTTTATAGACAAGACAAATGATGTGTATGTGGAACAAAACAAATACTGAATAAAAATAAGTTCCACAATTTTAGTCAAAGCATTCTTGGTGAGTGTCAGGGAAGATAGTCACATGTTGACAATTGAGGATGAAAGCTGGGACACAGTGGAAAATTATGCTCAAATCTTATGACAGGATATTACATTTGCTTCACTTGCTCCTTATGTCTGAGACATAATTGAATGTTCTTTAATATGTCTTTCTTCCCCCAAGCAACTATGCCTGACCCAGTTACAGATCATTTGTGGCAATTTTAGATGAAGGGTTGAGGGAGAGGGTCATGAGTCTGAGATAGTAACAGCAAATTTAATTTACTTTGTAGATCTCCATGCCTGTTTGAAGGCTTCTGGCATAGTATTGATACAGTTTTGCTTGGCCTGAGTCTTTATTTTAGCTTGAAAAATAACATTTGTTAAAATAACAAGGTCTTTGAGCTGATCTTTGGTGAAGGATTTTATTTGAGAATAAGGATTAATCCAATTTTACTTAATTTTTCAAGTGCTCAAATAATAAACTAGAGTTATGTACTGTGTCTATTAATGCAAGTAAACAGATGTTACTAGGTTGCAACTTTGTGTGCCATCCCTTGGGAGGGGCTTTGGAAGGAAGAGAAGTAACTTCAATAAAAAAGCAAAAAAACAATCCTTTAAGCTCACAACCCTGAGATGAAGAGTCTACTGACTGAGCCAGCCAGGTGGCCCTATCCTTATATGTGAGAACCCTGATGAAGAGGAAGAGACTGTGTATTTGGAAGGGTTCTGTGATGATGAATTTAGTGAACCATATCTGGCTCTGTGCTCTAAAGGGACCCCATTCCATTTTCTGAGTCCAGCTCCTCACATCGGTGAATGGATCTGCTCAGAAAGTATTCAATGTGCATTACTAATGAAACAGCCGGATGTTAAATAATCAGGAGCCCAAATGAGAGGTACTGATGGGGATGGATACAAGACAGAGAATGAAAAACAAAGAGTAATAGGAAAAATTGATGGAGTCTAGGGGTCAAGGAAAGCTGGTCTGAAGAGAATCAGGTCAGTGACATGCATCCAAAATATTTAAAAAAATTTACAGGCACAATATGCTTATTCCTTTATAATTTTCTTTTATATAGTAATAAGATAGAAGTTGTTACATGGGCAAATGAAAGGTTTAAGGAAACTATCAAAATTTTCAAACTATATTGGAGTATAGAGAATGATCTGTAAATCTAGGAGCCTTCAGTGTACCCAGAGAAAAAAATAATACTTTAAAAATTGTAGGCGAGCACAGTCTCTAGAATATTCAACTATTGATGCACCTATAAATTCAAGTCTGTGATGCCTGCATTTTAACATCTCTCTTGAAATCTGAGTTTGTCACACACCGCTTTCACTAAGGCACCTACTTGTATCTGTCTATCTCCACCCACAAGGCATGACATTGTAAAGAAACATTTCTCAAAATAGAAAGAGAAAACCAGCTTTGTGGAAGATGATGTAACATCTCTTGACTTCCTAACAGAATGTTTTGCATTTCAACAAGGCTTAAGAAGTCAGTGACTATCACTGTATACAGGCAGTGATTTAAGATAAACTATGAAACCAAACATTTTAAAGTTTTCATATTTGGTTTGTTACTGGGTCAGGGGAAAAGAGGGGAAAGGAAAGGAGGGAGGGAGGGAGGGAAGAAAAAAGGGACAGCAGTGTGTACTCCGTTTGATCTGTGTTCACTAAGAGTTAGAAAACGATACTGCGTGTATCTTAATTAAATGGGCGTCATAAAACACCAGGACCCTGTTTGCTTGTGGCCCTTTGTGAAAGAGCTGAGTGAACAATTTGCTCAGTCCGTGGAGATGAGGCTCAGGCTGGGGCATGCTCACCACCATTGGCCTATTTCTAATCAATGAAAAGAAGAGAATTTGATAACGCACTGACAGTGGTGGTGATGACCCAAAGAATCAAGTGAGGACCATGCCTTGTTCCTTCAGCTGCATTTCCTCTGTGATATGTGCTGTTATTTTCCTTGGTGATAAGCTTTCATTTTTTTTTAAAGGAGAGAGGGAAAGATGAAGAAACAGAGACCTCATTGTTGAATCTATCCCTAAAATCCCCACTGCATCTTGCCCTGAGGATGAAGGGTATTTTTCTGGCTTCATTAAAGGGAGCCCTGTCTTACTTGGCCAACATGAATGAGAATTTCCCTATTTTTAGTGGAGAAGAGATGCTTATGATGAGCACGAGTGATGCTTTTGTGGAGGAGGGTGTCTAAAATCTTGTTTTTATACTAGAAAAACAAGTCCAGTTTAACTCACATACTTTGAGTTTTGCCTCACTGCATCAATTATGTTTATTTTATGCACTCTTAGACATGAGGTCAGAATTTGGTGTCTTTTTAATATTTGTATCTTTATTTCAAGTATATTGACTAACTCAATATTGGTTGAACAAGTAAATACACAAATCAATAAATTACTGTTTCTTAAAATGATATTACAGAGTTATATGATATTTCTGTTTTTGATAGCAATTGTGATGAACTTTGAGAAACCAAAAATCAAATTATTTGGAGTAGGAATGAATATTATATTTACTGAATGAATGTGAATTAAACTGGATATCATCTATTTTACCATTGAAGAAACAAAAACGGGTTAACTCATTTTTCTCATGGTTTTCTGTTTAGTCACAGAACTGGTATTAGAATACATTTTTGAAATACAGAAAATTTTAAACATTTGCAAAACTAGAGAAGATAGTATAATAAATTTCATGTTTCCATTAACATCTTTAAGCATTTTTCATTCATAGCCAGTATTTTATCAATACCTACCCCTACCCTCCACTGTTCCCAGATTATTTTTATAGCAATCACAGAAATCATAAAATTTTATTTGTAAACATTTCAACATTTAGCTCGAAATGATAGAGACATTATTGCGCCTTAGTAATTCCTTAATATTTAATGTCCAGTCAGTGCTCACATTTTCTTGGTTGTCTTATACATTTTTTAGACTTCACTTGTTTGGACTGGGATTCAAATAACGTCATTACAGTGTGATTAGTTCTGTCCCTTAAGTATCTTTTAATCTGTAGGTTTTCCCCCCTCCTCTCTTCCCTTTTTTCCATTTTATGAGGCTAGGCCATTTGTCCTGTTTTCCTAAGTCCAGATTTTGCTGGGTGCTTAGAGTGCAATTTTCTAACCTATTTTTTTTATAAAGAGAAACTTGTGGATTAAAGACACACACATCCTAGATGTTTTCATACGTATGCGTTTTTAAAGTACGAAAAGTTGTACCACCATATTTATTTGTGTTTGAACATAATTAGGAAGAAAAACTTCAAAAAAAAAATCTTAAATTTTTTACCACAGGATTCCTCAAATGACCTTATTAATTTTCTAAAGTGTTTGTTTCTCATCTTTCTCTTTGATACTTGGATTAAAACCAACTTTTAATTAATGCAGGAAAAATACAAATCAGAACTGTGACAGGAACTTTCATAATGCTTAAGTGTTTCTTTACTGATTAGAGCAAATCCAAAGCAGTTATATTAATTTTTGTAATTATTCAGCTTTTCATTAGCCATTCAGAATATGAACCAAATGGATGTGAAAATCCCCAGTCGTCTGAGATCTTATGTAATGAAACTCTCTGTAATACTACTAGTTGGTGATGTTTCTGGGTATAGGAGCATCATTATTTGACCTCTCCAGTTTATGTAACCCACATAGCTTCAGATTTTATCTCTGTAGGCTTGTGAGAATCCTCCTAGAGATTTATAATGGTAAATTGGAGTCAGCTCATGTATTTTTGCGTTATGCCATAAAAACATGGGGACTAAAATATGTATTAAAGGAATGTGGACTGTAAACTACAGATCACACATAACTAGATATAGTTGATCCATCTAAGTTGTAGTAATATCTGAAGAGTTGATGCTGCACTTAATACTTCTTTGAAAATAAGGTTATTTCTTTCGTTAGAGATTACTATTCTCTGTTGTGCCTTTGCTGACCTGACTTTCCTCTGGGCATTTTAATTTCTGCAGCTGTGAAAACACTGGCATCTTAAACAGAGCTGCTAGGAAACTGTGGCAAAAGCTCACACTGATTTCTTTTCATTAGAAACACTTGAAAGGGAGGCCTGGGTAAAGGGTGTATGAGGACTCTCTGAACTATATTTTCAATTAAAAAAAAATATTCCAAAGGAAAAAATATTTAAAGATCTTGAGATTTTTTAATTTCACTATATATTACTAAAATCTCATTAAAATAGGAAATACATATTAACTTTTTCTTCAGCCTACACTTAATTTAACATTTAAATGATAAAATCAGAAAGGAAGAATAGTTTAATAGCTTATACTTGGTGTTTTAACAGAACAAAAGTGGCTGTCTTATTTCCAGGTTTACCTGGAATTGTTTATCATTTACTAAATATTTTCTTCTCAATAAGGATATCAGTTCAATGGCCTTCTCATATTTACACAAAAATGAATTATAGAATGCAAAAAATTCAGTTATAAGATGTGTTATTTATAGAAAGGATGAAAAATTCATAACTAAATTCTATGATTCCGACGATTGTTACATTGTGATATCAGAATTAACTAGAACACTTGGAGGTGAATTCTGTTAAGTACAGAAGGGTTCTAGATGGATGAGCATTTATACTTTAAGCATCGAAGCTTTAAACATTACTATAACAGTTTTGAATTTGTTATATTCCTTTCTGAAATTAGTCCTTTTCTGATGATTTTGGGTTGAGTCTTTTCACGTCTCCAGCCTTAAACTTCTCAATTCTATCTTCCATAAGACTTCCAGAGATATCTTACTAAATAGAAAACATTTTGAACTTCCTTCAGTGGTTTCTTCAGCTTTCAGGATGAAGTCCCAACTCCATCATGTGGCAGATGAGACTTACATGTCTGGTCCTTGTAGACCTCTCTGTTTGTACCTTTTTTTCAAGCCTCCCTCTGCCCTAGGTTCTGGAAACACAGATCCAGTTCTTGCTCACTTTTCTCTGCTCCACAGTGTCATGCTGCTTGGAATGCCCTCCCCTACTTTGGGTTGGGTGAAATCTTAATCATCTTTTAAATATAAAAGGTGTAAACAGGCAAATTTCTCTTCTTCCTTCCCCCTCTTCTCTCTTCTTGCAGGTTACCACAGACAGTGATGATCACTATCACATTGCATATAGTCTTGTTTGTGTTGTGTTTGATTACTTGTTTGCCATTCCTATGAGATGATAAATATCATGGAGACAGGGACCATTTGCCATTGTTTCTCCAGCACCTAGCATGGTATCGAACACTTAAGAACCAATCAATCAATTGGTTGATTGGGGTGGGTGCCTGGCTAGCTCAGTTGGTTAAGTGTCCTACTGTTGATTTTAGCCCAGGTTATGATCTCAGGGTTGTGAGATGGGGCCCCGCGTTGGGCTCTACACTGGGCATGGAACCTGCTTGAGATTCTCTCCCTCTCCTCACTTCCCCTCTCTAAAAAGAAAAAAGAAAAAGACAAAAAATGGTGGGGGTTGAATGAGTAATTATAACATCATAATTATTGTAGTTCACGGAGGTATATAGGATTATATTGTATTATATCAAATATAATACAATTTGATATATTGTATTATATCAAATACTGTGCTTTTTTTTTAACTATTGAGTTTTCATGTTATAATTCTGGACCTTTCCTTCTCTTAGTCATTTGTCACTTCTTGATCCTTCAATGTATCTGCCTATGGTAGTTATCTTTTTCTGATTTGATGATTTTCATATACTTTCTGTGAAGTGAGAATGTGACAATATACTATTTGTGGCTAGAAATGTTTGTTTCTAACCACAGTAATTCTTTTAAAAAACGGATTAATTAAATGCTGTGATTCTAACACCATTGGTTTGACAGGTCTTCTTTCTTTCTTTTTTTTTTTTAAAGATTTTATTTATTTATTTGAGAGAGAGAGAGAATGAGAGATAGAAAGCACGAGAGGGAAGAGGGTCAGAGGGACAAGCAGACTCCCTGCTGAGCAGGGAGCCCGATGCGGGACTCGATCCCGGGACTCCAGGATCATGACCTGAGCCGAAGGCAGTCACTTAACCAACTGAGCCACCCAGGCGCCCGACAGGTCTTCTTTCAATTCTTGCTTATCTCAACCAAATCAACTATTGTTATTCAACAATAGTTCCTATTACTTTTCTGGAATAAGCGAACTGCTATCATGTACTGTAAGCACGAGCTTACTAACATAAATTTAACCAGGTCCGTTTCAATGTTAAAGGTAAAACAAAGCCAGCAAAAACGTAAAATTCACAAGGTTATCCTTGTGATAAAACAATTTCAACACCAGCCTCAAATTTCGTTTATCAAAAGATAGTTACACCATAATTATGTTATCTCAAGTGATTAGAGTATTTTTTTACACTAAGAGTTGGAATGATATTTATTTCTAAAGTTCATGATGACCAGTTTTCTAACTGAAGCCATGTGAGTGTTGTGTTTTTCTCCTAGCTTATAGATGAAAAAGGAAGTACACAGGAAAACTAAATATTTGTGTTGCATCTCCAATTCTGACCATTTTTAGTGCTCATACTACCCCTTTTTACTAACTTGGTTTCTAAGGCAGCAGTCACTTAATTCTCTCTTCTCCCATAGCCTGTTTTTTAATAAAAAATAGGTTGATGTGCTTTATTACATGATAGATTTAGGCGTCCCTTTCCTTGGAAGTCTGGTATTCTTGTTGGGACTGTGGTACTTAAATTCAGCTTCTCAAACAGTTTACTTGTTAAATGTTCTCAGCAGAGTGCCCTAGATTGGCAAACTGAAATGCATTTTGGTCCGGCAACATGAGCAGAAGGAGTGTGGGGGGAGTGCTGTATAAATTTGTTTTACTCAACCTTGAAGAAATGTTAAGTGTTAATTCCCTACTTGAAGTAAAGTACGCAGTGTATACGCAGTGTTCCTGAGAGCTTCCTAATGAACTGAAAAACAAACAATTAGAGGTGGGAAGAAACATATTTCATCAACCCCCTGAGCAGCAATGATTTGCCTCAGCTTGTCATACATACTTGATTCTGATTAAAATAAGGCAAATGAACTAGTTTAACCTTTCTTGATAAAGAAATTACATTCAATTTTTGATAAAGTCTCTAATCTCATACAATATGTATTGTGTAGGTTGACTGTCAACATGCAGGCTAGCAAGGTACAGGAAGACAATTAAGTTGAGGAACGTGTTTAAGTGGTCATGATTGGATTGAGGATTGTTTCTAAATGACCCAGGTGACAGAGGTGACAGGTTTGGATGTGATATGCCTGGCTAAAGAGGCTTTCAGAACTTCTAATTAAAGTAAACTCCTCCACAAATTGCTCCACTCCTTTTCAACATTTCTTGTAGTTGGGTTAATGAAAGTCATGTTGGTGGCTGATATTTAAAAAAAAAAAAGGAGAAGAACGAAACAGATGAAGGGTAACAAGACAAAAAGGGGAGGCTAGTTTCCAGGCCCCCTTTACTTTGCTGTTCACACTGAAGAACTGAGTAGAAGAGGGGCAGCTGGAGGCGTTCTGTACAGCAGGGTGCCGGTTAACAAGCTAGCTCCCAGCTTGTGACGTCAGCTGGCCTCTCCTGGGCACAGCAAGATTTTTGAGAAATGATCTATATAATTTTAACCCAAACCCTATTCTTCTTAACGAAGGATAGAGATGATGTTATAGTTAGGATGATGCTTTATGTTTTACTTGAAAAACTTTTTTTTTTTTATTGAGCTATAACTGACATAATATTAGTTTCAGGTATACAACATGATTTGCTATTTGTGTATATTGCAAAATGATCACTGCAGTAAGTCTAACATCTGTCGCCATACATAGGTTACAAATTTTTTCTTTTTGTGATGTTTTGAGATTTAATCTGAGCAATTTCCAAATACATGGTATTTTTAACTGTTGTCACCATGCTGTACATACATCCTCATGACTTATCGCTGGAAGTTGGTAGCTTTTGACCCTCTTCACCCCTTTGCCCATCACCTACCCCTGGAAACTACCAATCTGTTCTCTGGTCTTTGAGTTCATGTTGTTGTTGTTTGTTTGTTTGTTTGTTATTAAAGATTCCGCATGTGAGATCATAGTTTGTCTTTTTCTGACTTATTTGACTTAGTATAACACCCTTGAGGTCCATTCCTATTGTTGTAAATGGCAAGATTTCATTCTTGATGGCTGAATAATTCATTGTGTATGTATGCCACGTTTTACTTATTCATCCATAGATGGACACCTAGTTTGCTTCTATGTCTTGGCTGCTGTAAATAATGCTGCAGTAAACATAGGGTACATGTATCTTTTGAGTTAGTGTTGTCATTTCTTTTGGATAAAAGCCAGAAGTGGTGGTTTATTTGTTTTGGGGGGGAGCAGTTTCACCGTATAATCTCCTATGGTATGTTTACAAAAATTTGGAGAAGCGTGATCATCCTTACTTTATTGGTGAGATTCACAGAGATTGTTACTTGCTGAGTAACTAGAACATGAAATTAGATTTCCCGATTTTGAATCCAGAGCTATTCTACCATTTTGCTGTCTGGATTTTTACCTGAATGTCACAGTGGAATTCTTGATAAAGAGCTTCTTGCAGTGATCAGACATTATTACCTGCTACTAAATCTGTTATTGTTTCTCTCAACTTGCTACAGTGTGTGACTTTTTCTCTTTATGGGAATAGGTTGACACATATCCTTCATTTCAAACACTATAAAATGTAATATAAAAATAGAATATGACTCTTGTTTTACCTTATGTATTTTAATATGATGTAATGGGGCCTTTTATAATGCTACTTTCTAATTTCATGCTAGGATTGTTTTGTGTGTGAAATCAAGTAATTCCCTTTTCTTTGGGAAATTCTGGTTATGAAAATGTTGGTTTCTGGTTATAGAATTGTGGTACAGATAGTGACTAAGTGGAACAGAAAAGGGTCCAGGAACAGGCCTATATGAGTACTCATGTATGTGAAGGTGGTGTTTCAATTCAGTGGAGAGGTGTTTTTTTCAGGAACTAGTGTGGGGATACAGTGTTTCATGTGGAAAAGCAAGGCTAGATCTCAAACCTTAAAATAAGTGAAATTTTCCTTTTCACTTGTTCTGTCTTAGGTCATATTTGTACTGTGTTTCTGTTTTATTTTTATAATAAAAATAGCTTACTTTTAAAAAACTGGTGACCTCATCATTCGATTTTCTTTTGTTGCGTTAATACCAGTTTATTCTGTTGTTACCATGAAAAATGAATTGTTCTAATGTTTCATGTTTTGCTCTTTATAAACCTTGCATATGTATTTTTAAATGTGGACTTTTAAGTTGATAAAATACCTTGAAAATGCAGGTACTTTTTAAATAGGAAGGATCTATATATTTACATTAGAAAGTATTGTCATGTATTGGCAAAATAATTCCAAAGAAGCCCACATTAATTGATGTATTCTTAAAAAAAATATCAAGGCCCCCCTCCAAAAAAAGGATGCAAGGCAACCACTCACACAGCTCCCTGTATTTCTTCATAAAACACAAACATTCTTGAAAGTACTTATTCAGTGTTTGTCTTTTCCACTGAATTATTAGCTCAGTGAAGAAGAGGCCTCCAGGTGGGATCTCAGTAAGCTGACTTACCTCAAATTATAGACAGACATAAATAACACACACACACACACACACACACACATATTCAAGCCAAACTATTGCACACCCCCCCACATGCACGCACTCTCACAGATAAACCATTTCAGAGTGGGATCACTTCACTGATGGCATGCTATTTCAGATGCTGGGCACAGCTTACACAACCCTCTCCCCAATAGACGCTCAGGGAGTCCCAGTGTCCTCTCTAGGAGCTACCTGGTGAGATGCATTGCAATAGCTCTGTCTCAGCCTGGGTTGCTCATAAAGTCCTCTGAGGAGCTTTTACAAATGCAGGTGCCCAGACCCCACCCTAAACAATGACATCAGTCTCTAGTGATGAGGTCTTGGAATCAGGATGTTTGCAGCCTCTGGGAAATTGCTCAGGCAGAACAGGTGAGAGACCACCACCCTAGGAGCCTTCTCAGGGCAAGGGCTTTTTGGGCCCCAACTTAGGGGTCCCTTCAGGAGCGGGGGCACCTGCTTGGGAAGCGTCATCACTTGGAACTGCTTCCCTTGGTGAGGGGCTAAACCTCTGAGCTCATAGGCTGGATTCAGTGGTAGTCTCATCAGTTAGGCCTCGGGATGAAAAGAGGTTCATGAATAGATGTTCATGTTGTAATTTCTACTGGACATTCCTTCCCTGGTCTATAGAAAACTTACAGCTCTGTACTGACTGTGCTAGTTTGCTCAGGCTGCTGTTATAAAACACCACAGACCGGGCAGCAGCTCAAACAGGTGTGCATTGTCGCATGGTTCTGGAAGCCAGCTGCGCAAGCTCAAAGTGTGAGTAGGGTTGGTTCCTCCCAAGGCTATGAAGGAGAATCTGTTCAAGGCTGCTCCCCTAGCTTCTGGGGGTTTTCTGGCACTCTTTGGCATTCCCTGGCATGTAGAGGCACCGTCCAGTCTCTGCCTTCATGTTCACATGGTGTTCTCCCAGGTCACCGGTTTATTATAAAAGATGTAACTTAGAAACAGCTCAGTGGGAGACATGCATAGGGGGAAGTATGGGGAAAAGGCTAGGAGATTCCACACTCTCTGACTTCTCCTCTTCCCCATCTCTCCGTATGTTTACCAACCTGGAAGGAAGGTCCCAAGCAGGTACTTTCATTTTTTATTTATTTTATTCTATTTTATTTAAATTCAATTAATTAACACACAGTGTATTATTAGTTTCGGAGGTAGAATTCAGTGATTCCTCAGTTATATATAACACCCCGTGCTCATTCCATCACGTGCCCTCCTTAATGTCCATCACCCAGTTACCCCATCCCCCACCCCCTCCCCTCCTGAAACCCTCAGTTTGTTTCCTATGGTTAAGAGTCTCTTATGTTTTGTCTCCCTCTCTGATTTCGTCTTGTTTTATTTTTTCCTCTCTTCCTCTATGATCCTGTTTTGTTTCTTAAATTCCTCGTATGAGTGAGATCATATGATAATTGTCTTTCTCTCATTGATTTATTTCCCAAACAGGTACTTTTAGTAGGTAGTTTTAATTCTCCAATTTCCTTATGTTGCTTCTTGAGAGCTTTTGATTTTACTTTAAATTTTTATTTTATAATTCTCAGCATTCTTTTATGATGCAACTCCTGTAACTTTCATTACAGGCAAAGATGATTTCTGCTTGCCATTTTATTTATGGTTTCCTTATCTGAGCTGACCTTCTTATAGCCATGACTCAGTTGTCAACGTGACACAGCTTCTACTTCATTAAAATCTGGATGCCAATGGCAGCACCTCAGAAACACTATACCTTTATCAAATAATTTGAAATGAACTTGCATAAATGAGGTTGTTATATGATCTCAGAACACAAGAATCCAAAATGAAGGGTATGAAATATTACCTGTCTTTTTTGGTGATACATTTAAGTGGGGTGCTTTACAATACCTCCAATTAATCCTATAGATAAACAGCTACAGTTTTCTGTCGGATGAGATACATACACATTTTATTACCTAAAATACTTTTTTACGTTATAAAGAATGCTTAATATGTGCTATAAGAACATTTAGAATACAAAGTGAACTAGTAGTTTATTGTAGGATTCTGACACCCACCTGATTTTCATTAACTGGACTAACTACTTTCACACTTGCTTTTCCTAATACTTCTTTCTTCCATCTAACCTGCCATCTCCGTGTATCTTTTCAGCTACACAAAAGAGAAGGGACTAAACATGCTGCTGTGAAATCTTAACCTGTTTTTGTAAGACCTCTGGATGGTATGGACTTGTAGTGGAGAGCAGCTAAGAAAAGGCAGATGGTTCGAAGACTGAGAATAAGGTCAGGTCTGCTGTTACAAGTAGACATCAGCTTCATATGGACTTGCCTTTCAGAGAATCACTCACAGTTAA
This sequence comes from Callorhinus ursinus, assembly GCF_003265705.2. Lineage (NCBI taxonomy): Eukaryota > Metazoa > Chordata > Mammalia > Carnivora > Otariidae > Callorhinus > Callorhinus ursinus. The sequence goes on from NW_027397116.1 coordinate 15,926,650, forward strand.
TCATTTCACAGCAAAACTGTGGGAAAGGTGTAGAGATTTCCCCTGCCCCCCACAGCCCATATCCTTCTCCATTATCAGCATCCCTTGAAGTATACATTTGTTACAATCAATGAACCTGCTTTGATACAATGCAATCGCCCAAAGTCTACAGTTGACATTATGGTTCACTGTTAGTATTGTACATTCTGTGGATTTCAACAAATGTATGATGACATGTATCCATCATTATGGTGTCAGAATTTTCACTGCCCTGTAAAAATCCTCTGTGTTCCCACCAGCCCTTAGCAACTGCTGTTTTTACTGTCTCTATAGTTTTGCCTTTTTCAGAACATCATATAGTTGGAATCATACAGTATGTAGGCTTTTCGGATTGGCTCTTTCACATAGTAATCTGTGTTTAAAATTCTTCTCTGTCTTTTCATGCCTTGATAGCTCTTTTTTATTTTAAGCACAGAATAATATTCCATCATTTGGATGTATCACAGTTGATTCATCCATTTTATCCATTTGTCTACATCTTGGTCACTTCCAGGTTTTCATAGTTATGAATAGCTGCTATAAACATATGTGTGCATGTTTTTGCATGAACATAGTTTTCAACACTTTTGGGTAAATATCAAGGAGCACAGTTGCTGGATCACTTGATAAGAGTATATTTAGTTTTGTAAGAAACTGCCAAACTATTTTCCAAAGTGGTTGTACTATTTTACATTCCACTCAGCAAAGCCTGAGGGTCCCTGTTGCTCCATATTCTTGTTAGCTTTTGGTAGTGGTAGTGTTCTGGATTTGAGTCATTCTTTTTTTTTTTTAATTTTATTGTTATGTTAATCACCATATATTACATCATTAGTTTTTGATGTAGTGTTCCATGATTCATTGTTTGTGCATAACACCCAGTGCTCCATGCAGAACGTGCCCTCTTTAATACCCATCACCAGGCTAACACATCCCCCCACCCCCTCCCCTCTAGAACCCTCAGTTTGTTTTTCAGAGTCCATCGTCTCTCATGGTTTGTCTCCCCCTCCGATTTACTCCCCTTCATTCTTCCCCTCTGCTATCTTCTTCTTCTTTTTTTTTTCTTAACATATATTGCATTATTTGTTTCAGAGGTAGAGATCTGTGATTCAACAGTCTTGCACAATTCACAGCACTCACCATAGCACATACCCTCCCCAATGTCTGTCACCCAGCCACCCCCTCCCTCCCACCCCCCCACCACTCCAGCAACCCTCAGTTTGTTTCCTGAGATTAAGAATTCCTCATATCAGTGAGGTCATATGATACATGTCTTTCTCTGATTGACTTATTTCACTCAGCATAACACCCTCCAGTTCCATCCACGTCGTTGCAAATGGCAAGATCTCATTCCTTTTGATGGCTGCATAATATTCCATTGTGTATATATACCACCTCTTCTTTATCCATTCATCTGTCGATGGACATCTTGGCTCTTTCCACAGTTTGGCTATTGTGGACATTGCTGCTATAAACATTTGGGTGCACATACCCCTTCAGATCCCTACATTTGTATCTTTGGGATAAATACCCAGTCGTGCAATTGCTGGGTCGTAGGGTAGCTCTATTTTCAACTTTTTGAGGAACCTCCATACTGTTTTCCAGAGTGGCTGCACCAGCTTGCATTCCCACCAACAGTGTAGGAGAGTTCCCCTTTCTCCACATCCCCGCCAACATCTGTCATTTCCTGACTTGTTAATTTTAGCCATTCTGACGGGTGTGAGGTGGTATCTCATTGAGGTTTTGATTTGGATTTCCCTGATGCCGAGCGATGTTGAGCACTTTTTCATGTGCCTGTTGGCCATTTGGATGTCTTCTTTGGAAAAATGTCTGTTCATGTCTTCTGCCCATTTCTTGATTGGATTATTTGTTCTTTGAGTGTTGAGTTGGATAAGTTCTTTATAGATTTTGGATACTAGCCCTTTATCTGATATGTCATTTGCAAATATCTTCTCCTATTCTGTCGGTTGTCTTTTGGTTTTGTTGACTGTTTCTTTTGCTGTGCAAAAGCTTTTTATCTTGATGGAATTCCAATAGTTCATTTTTGCCCTTGCTTCCCTTGCCTTTGGCGATGTTTCTAGGAAGTAGTTGCTGCGGCTGAGATCGAAGAGGTTGCTGCCTGTGTTCTCCTTTAGGATTTTGATGGATTCCTGTCTCACGTTTAGGTCTTTCAACCATTTGGAGTCTATATTTGTGTGTGGTGTTAGGAAATGGTCCAGTTTCATTCTTCTGCATGTGGCTGTCCAATTTTCCCAAGACCATTTGTTGAAGAGACTGTCTTTTTCCATTGGACATTCTTTCCTGCTTTGTTGAAGATTAGTTGACCATAGAGTTGAGGGTCCATTTCTGGGCTCTCAATTCTGTTCCATTGATCTATGTGTCTGTTTTTGTGTCAGTACCATACTGTCTTGATGATGACAGCTTTGTAATAGAGCTGGAAGTCCGGAATTGTGATGCCGCCAGCTTTGCTTTTCTTTTTCAGTATTCCTCTGGCTATTCGGGGTCTCTTCTGGTTCCATACAAATTTTAGGATTATTTGTTCCATTTCTTTGAAAAAAGTGGATGGTATTTTGATGGGGAGTGCATTGAATGTGTAGATTGCTCTAGGTAGCATTGACATCTTCACAGTGTTTGTTCTTCCAATCCATGAGCATGGAAAGTTTTTCCATTTCTTTTGTGTCTTCCTCAATTTCTTTCAGGAGTATTTTATAGTTTTCTGAGTACAGATCCTTTGCCTCTTTGGTTGAATTTATTCCTAGGTATCTTCTGGTTTGGGGTGCAATTGTAAATGGGATCAACTCCTTAATTTGTCTCTCTTCTGTCTTGTTGTTGGTGTATAGGAATGCCACTGATCTCTGTGCATTGATTTTATATCCTGCCACTTGGCTGAATTCCTGTATGAGTTCTAGCAGTTTTGGGGTGGAGTCTTTTGGGTTTTCCACGTAAAGTATCATATCATCTGCAAAGAGTGAGAGTTTGACTTCCTCTTTGCCAATTTAGATGCCTTTGATTTCTTTTTGTTGTCTAATTGCTGTGGCTAGGACTTCTAATACTTTGTTGAATAGCAGTGGTGATAGTGGACATCCCTGCCGCGTTCCTGACCTTAGGGGGAAAGCTCTCAGCTTTTCCCCATTGAGAATGATATTTGCTGTAGGTTTTTCATAGATGGAGCTTATGATATTGAGGTATGTATCCTCTATCCCTATACTCTGAAGAGTTTTGACCAAGAAAGGATGCTGTACTTTGTCAAATGCTTTTTCTGTATCTATTGAGAGGATCATATGGTTCTTGTTCTTTCTTTTGTTAATGTATTGTATCACGTTGATTGATTTGCGGATGTTGAACCAACCTTGCAGCCCAGGGATAAATCCCACTTGGTCGTGGTGAATAATCCTTTTAATGTACCGTTGGATCCTCTTGGCTAGTATTTTGGTGAGAATATTTGCATCCATGTTCATCAAGGATATTGGTCTGTAATTCTCCCTTTTGATGGGGTCTTTGTCTGGTTTGGGGAGCAAGGTAATGCGGGCCTTATAAAATGAGTTTGGAAGTTTTCCTTTCATTTCTATTTTTTGGAACAGTTTCAGGAGAATAGGTATTAATTCTTCTTGAAATGTTTGGAAGAATTCCCCTGGGAAGCCATCTGGCCCTGGGCTTTTGTTTCTTGGGAGATTTTTGATGACTGCTTCCATTTCCTTAGTGGTTATAGGTCTGTTCAGGTTTTCTCTTTCTTCCTGGTTCAGTTTTGGTAGTTGATACATCTCTAGGAATGCATCCATTTCTTCCAGGTTATCTAAGTTGCTGGCATGGAGTTGCTCATAATATGTTCTTATAATTGTTTGTATTTCTTTGGTGTTGGTTGTGATCTCTCCTCTTTCATTCATGATTTTATTGATTTGGGTCATTTCTCTTTTCTTTTTGATAAGTCTGGCCAGGGGTTTATCAATCTTGTTAATTCTTTCAAAGAACCAGCTCCTAGTTTCGTTGATCTGTTCTACTGTTCTTTTGGTTTCTAGTTCATTGATTTCTGCTCTGATCTTTATTATTTCTCTTCTCCTGCTGGGTTTAGGCTTTATTTGCTGTTTTTTCTCTAGCTCCTTTAGGTGTAGGGTTAGGTTGTGTATTTGAGACTTTTGTTGTTTCTTGAGAAAGGCTTGTATTGCTATATACTTTCCTCTTAGGACTGCCTTTGCTGTATCCCAAAGATTTTGAACAGTTTGTTTTCATTTTCATTTGTGTCCATGAATTTTTTAAATTCTTCTTTAATTTCCTGGTTGACCCATTCATTCTTTAGTAGGATGTTCTTTAGCCTCCATGTCTTTGAGTTCTTTCTGACTTTCCTCTTGTGATTGAGTTCTAGTTTCAAAGCATTGTGGTCTGAAAATATGCAGGGAATAATCTGGATTTGGGTCATTCTAATAGGTGTACAGTAATGGCTTTTTGTTGTCTTAATTTGCATTTTCCTGATGACATATGAGGTGGAATATCCTTTCATGTGCTTATTTGACATCCGTGTATCTTTTTTGGTCTTTGGCCTATTTTTAAATCATTTTAAAAAAAATTTTTGTAAGCTTTATGTATTTTGGATAATGTTCCTTTATCAGATATGTCTTTTGTGAACATTTTCCCAGTTTGTGTGTTGTCTTCTCTCTCAACATTGTTTTTCACAGGGCAGAATATTTAAATTTTAATTAAGTCCAGCTTGTTTAATTATTTCTTTCATGGATTATGCTTTTGATGTTGTCTAAAAGTCATTGCCAAGTTCTTCTAGGTATTGTTGTATGTTCTAGGAGTTTATAATTTTACATTTTACATTTAGATCTGTAATCCATTTTGTGTTAATTTCTGTGAAAGATGTAAGGTTTGTGTCTAGATTCTTCCTCTTTTTTTTTTTTTTCAAATGGATATCCGGTTCTCTAGATAGGTTTTCCTTTTTTTTTTTTTAAGATTTTATTTATTTGTCCAAGAAAGAGGGCACAAGCAGGGGGAGTGGCAGGCGGAGGGAGAAGCAGGCTCCCCGCTGAGCAAGGAGCCAGATGTGGGACTTGATCCCAGGACCCTGGGATCATGACCTGAGTCAAAGGCAGAGCTCAACCGGCTGAATCATCCAGGCATCCTTTTTTTTTTTTAATTAAAAGTTATGTGTTCATTTCTGAAAAAGAAAAATGAAAACTCACATCTAAATCTCAACATCTGGTGAAATAATCTATTTAAACCTGCAATATCTAAGAATTGTGCAGTTATATACAATTATATACAATTCATTATATAGAATAATGGACATTCTGTACCTTGTACAATAACACGCAGCACCTATGAGGTAGAATGTAAGACTAAACTTTGTAGGTTAACAGCTCTAAATATCAGTGAAGGCTTGTAATTCTATCAATAATTTTAGCAGTATAAATTGTATTTTCATAAGAATACACTATATTTTGTCTTTTATTTTTTTCTTACAATATCCAAGTTCAAATGATTACTTTATCTTACAAGATTCAAGATCAATTACATTTATAGCATTAAATTAATTAATATATTTTAAATTGTGTAAACATCCTTTGTTACCAGAGCACTGCCTAACACAGATATGTAGTTATTAATTTTTATTGAATAAATCAATACATCCTTATATTTGTGGTTGTTGACCCATAAGTGGGTCAATAAATAATTAAGTACTCAACATTTTCACTTCAACGTATTTTATACTGTTAGGATACAAAAATGAAGTATGACCCTTGTTTCAGGTTCATAACAAAATCAAGTAGACATGAAAATTTTCAACAAGGAATAGTTTTTTGATAATAGCCAGTATAAATAGATGAATTCTACATTTATTTTCTTCTGTTTTCCTCACATACATCATTAAATTAGTTGTGATTTCTATTTATGTATAAATTAATGATTAGTTCAGGTGAGCGCCTTGCTCTTAAATGATTCTAGTTGGGCTCTACTAATTATAATTCTAGACTATATATATAAATGAAAATCAATATGTACTACATTCAGATAAGTGAAAAAAATACTTTGTCCAGGAATTCCATAGTTTGGGTTGATCACTGAGGACTGGATGGTTGGGGGGAGTCTTAGACCAGTTAAGTATTGGATGAAGAATATGTGACTTCCAGGGGGAGAAGGAATTCAAACCCTGATAGTTTAGAACCAAAACAGGCTGAAGGATTTGATCTTTTCTGCTCTTTTAACCTAGATTGCAGGCCTGGATATGACTGCTTCAGTGCTAGGAAAGATCAGTTAGTCCTATGGCAGAAAGAAGAAATTAAATGACATGTGTCCATATGTTTGTGGCCCATCTGTGCCGGGTGTTGTTCGTTTTTAATTAGGGATTGTTTTAGACTGTTCAGGTTGATAAAACAAAGTACCATAGACTGGGTGGCTTATAAACAATAGAAACTTAATTTTTTAAAAGATTTTACTTATTTATTTGATCGAGAGAGAGAGAGAGAGAGCGCGCACGCACAAGCAGGGGGAGCAGCAGAGGCAGAGGGAGAAGCAGGCTATCCACTGAGCAGGGAGCCCCATGCGGGGCTTGATCCTGGGATCCTGGGATCATGAGCTGAGCCGACGGCAGAGGCTCAACTGACTGAGCCACCCAGGTGCCCCAATAGTAGAAACTTATTTACTTGTGGAGGCTGTAAAGTCAGATCAGGATGCCAATATGGATGAGTTCTCATGAGGGCTCCCTTCCAGGTTGCAATCTGCCAACTTCTTTTCCTGTCATCACATAGTGGAAAGAAAGTGAGCTTGCTTTCTGGCCTGGTCTTATGAGGTCACTAATCCCATTCACTAGGGCTCCACTCTTATAATCTAATTATTTTCTCAAGTTCTTACCTCCCAATACCATCCCACTGGGGTTTAGGTTTCAACATACGAATTTTGGGGGAGGAAAACATTCAGCTATTAACAGGGAGGATGAAGAGTCGGTGGTTCTCAAAGCAGTTGCATCTGGGACCCAGGGCTAAGACCCTTATGTGTAGCATCCAAAGAAAGCCAATTCAAGCCAAGTGTGATGTGACCCATAAAATGTTTTAAAACCTGTTCAATCAAAACAGTACTTTCTCTGTCTCTCTCTCTATTTTTTGAAGGTTTTATTTATTTAAGTAATCTCTACACCTAACCTGGGGCTCGAACTCATGACCCGAAGATCAAGAGTCACATGCTCTTCTGACTAAGCCAGCCAGGCACCTGATTCTCTTTGGAGGTAGAATGTTGCATGGAGGACAGAGTATTGCATGGGAGATAGAATGGTTGGAGAAGAGCCATGAGCTTTCCTTTGAGCTGTGGTCCTCATTGTTTCCCAACACACACAAAAAAGTATGATACAAGACCATTAGTAAAAATGGATCTTGGTGGCAGTGATTTCTAAATAGGGCAAGGGAAAGAAAGCATTCTCCCTCAGGAAAATGATTCAGACTCTGAGGGAGGAGTAGGTACTTTGAAAAAGTCCCTTCCTGCCCAGGGGATTCTGATGCACCATCCTTTCTAATTCGTTATGAATCTTGCCTTAATTTCATCCACAGTGAAAACACAATGTAGGGAGGGTGGTGAATACAGAAGAAATAAAATGTAATCGTTATCGTCCTATTGGTTGTGACCGATACTAAAACAGAGGGGAATATGTGAAAATATAAGCGATAGCCTGAGATGGAGGGAAAACAGCTAAAATGGAAAGATAAATAATAGTTCTGACTATATGTTGTCTAAAAATGTACTATTCTTAATAAGAATAATGAACTGTGGAAGATGTGTTGGCATTTGTGGGTAATTGAGGTACGGATCACTGAACAAGTCAATGCGATTTCTGTCATGTATGACAGATGGATCAGCTGGATTCTATAAGAAATCTGACAATTCTGTGAAGTCTGGATAAAGATTTTTCTAGATTTATTCTGTGGTCCCATTGAATTCTTTAAAATATTATCAAAATTTGTTATTTAAATGATATTTGTCTGTTTTGGTCATTAAAATATTTTATAAGGACATTTCCCACTTTTAAATTAGGGAAGTGCCAGTTAAAATCACATAAGTACCTTTAACTGGAATTCAATAGTTTCTGCAAGTTCTCATTCAGCAGTGAAGTGCTAATATTCAGATACTGTGGAACTGCCCCAGGGAAAAGTTTGTAATACTAGGAGATTTCCTGTGCTCATTTGGATTTACCCAGTGTTGTTAAATTGAATCATTGTGAAATATCAGACATTCCCTGAATGATTTCATCTTACTATAAGATTCCTCACCAGAGCATTTCAACCAGTTCTTGGCTGATGTTATTACTGCAGTGATGTTTGAGAAGGGAAATGGAGCAAATTTCTTTGTGCGTATTTATGGACCTGAAAAGACAGTTCTCTGGCCAAAATAGGATGATCTTGAAATTAGAGCTTTCCATCTAGACAAGTCCCAGCATTTTAGAAATAACACAACTTAACCTGGAGACTATTCTTAAAGTCTGCATCATGTAAGCCTCTAAATATTCATGTTAATTGGTGAGTAACTACAATATGGAAAACTTTCTCTTATGAGTTTATTTTGACTATTTTTTTTTTTTTAGAGAGAGCAGTAGAGGGGCAGAGGGAAAGGTAGAGAGAGAATTTTAAGCAGGCTTCACGTCCAGTGAGGAGCCCATCCTGGGGCTGGATTTCATGACCCTGAGATCACTACCTGAGCCAAAATCAAAAGTCAGAGGCTTAACTAGCTGAGCCACCCAGGCCCCCCTTATTTTGCTTTGGCCAATTCAGAGCATACTCTGGTAACTGGCACTTTTGTGTTCTTACAGTACAGTGGTGAGTGATGTTTACGTAGTATCTCAAAGGTACCATAAAAATCAAGTTCTTCCGTGTCGTCAAAGAAGCATAAAACTAATCAAAATAATTGTGTGAAACATGCTTTATTATGTTGATTTTTTATTTTGAAAATGTAAGATATTTAACTGGAATTCTCCACTTCTGAACCATATTATATAATTTACTATACTGATTTGATTTACTGTATTTATATATTATTACGTTTGTCCCAAATTGTATTACTCATGTACATTGCTAGCAAAACAACATGCAAGTCTTTTCTTTTTGAAGAGAATAGAGGCTAGTAAGACCAGCAGAGATCTCATAAGGAATTGAAAAAAAATTTATAAGATACTAAAAAAATGTTACATTGCATGATTCCAGAAGTATTTATGTATGTAACTAAAAAGAATATAAATTTATGCAATTTCCATCGTGATTTTTGTGTCCAATTGGATATCTCTATATAAACATCCTTTAGTCATTTCAGGAACAAGGTATAAATGTAATCACGTACCATTACATTGAAGATTAGTAACCCAGAAAAAAAAATAAATCTTGTTTAAACACATTCTGTAAGAGAAATGTTAATATATCCCTCACCCAGCTACACAGCATATACTAAAATCTGGTTAGCAAAAGTCAGGTGTGGTTTATTTGGCGATACCTGTTTTTTTTTTTTTTTCTTAAACAATTGAAGGACTAGTATAAAATGCATGAATTTATAATGTGGAATGGAAACTATAGGCATTTTCTTATACAATTAAACATAATTATACACAACTGTATATAAACTGTATCCAGTGAGGTTTTGTTTTTCTCTCATTTTATGCTAAGTTCTGCTTTGGAAATAGGCAACCCTCACATCTTAGTTGCTTCACATGCCGACGTTGATTTCATCCCTGTCTTCCTGTCTGACAGAGGTTGGCCTTTTCTCTGCTCCATGTTATCTGCACACAAGCACCGGACCGACTGGCTGGTTATCTCTGGAAGTTGCTGGTCTGAAGGCAGAGGGGAAAAAAATGACAAATCATGAGCTTTAAGGTTTACGGTTTGGCTTAGAAATAACACACTTCTCTTCAGCAAGTATCTCACATTTCCTGTCAGCGTGGCAATGGATAATCTTCCCATAGGGAGGGCTTCCTGGTGGGGTAAACATACAGAGAGGGGCAGCAAATATTCTGAACAGTAATATATTCTAACAAAATCCACAATAATATATTTTAATAATATATTCCAATAAACTTCTGGTTACTTCTCATTAAAGAACTGATAAAAATCCTTAGACCAAGTGTGGTTAAATGTGATTCAATTCATATTAATTTGTGATTTTGTTTTGTGAATCCACTGCTTTTACTGCCCAACTGTACCTTAATGGATTCTTTAAATAATTTTTTCTTATTATATAAAACTCTAGTATCTTTATCTGTAGCTGCTCCAAGTTATTTTATTCGGCAGTTGCTTAAGACACACTCTTAAATATTCACGGATATGGTAGAGTTCCTACTCCTCAGAAGCTCACAGTTTGGGGAAATAATTACGTTGAATATTGTGATGATAATAAAAAGAAAGTCTATGTAAGTTGTTCTGGTGAATATTATTGCAAAAATTGTGAAATGTGCTTTAGGTAGATTTTCTCATCTAATTTAAGAGGCCTGCCATGTAGATATCATTAGTTTTTCATGATTACAGATGAGGCTTAAGGTGGGTAAGGGATGTGCCCGAGGTCAGATAGCTATGCTTAGCTCAAACCAGGTCATGTGCTCTACAGCTTAAACTCTTCCACCACACTCTCCTCTCAGCCCCTATTTTTATTTCTCTGAGATTGTGTTGCTTTCAGTTTGTGTGATCCTAAGGTTATTTACTTTGTGTTCTGCATCTGGGTTATTGGCCATACAGATGGCTAGTCTACCACTTTTGATAGGATAAGTACCTGTCCTCTCTGCTTTAGGTTCAAAACTGAAATGTACATCCCACATGAGAAGAACCTGACCTTCTGTACATCTTTATTCAACTTTCCCTGTGGCAGCTGTTTAGGAGTCTTTTATTATTTATCCACTCCAAAATGGTGGATCAATTTATGTTCAATGTACTTATTCTAAAATGAAAAAAAAAAACAACAAAACTTTATGATGAAAATAGGTTTAAGTACATATAGTAGTACTTAAGTACTACTTAAGTAGTACTTATAGTTTTAGATACTCTCACTTTGAATTACTAAGCCTCACTTCATGGACAGTAAATTTATCCAAAATATTTCTATTGAATAGAGTACAATCTACTTTTTAATAAAACTGTTGGACACTTTTCTGGTGCTCTGCGTGAAGCTTTCATGCTCCCAAAAGACTGATGAAAATTGTGAAAAACTCAATTGCTTTTATGAATTCTAAAGATTTGAGGACCGTAATAATTTCCTTAGTATATTTTTTTAAAAGGGGAGGTAAATTTTTTCTCTGTAAGCATGGAGAATAAACTTAGAGATAACTACATGGAGTCATATAATGCCTAAGTATAAGGAAAATAATTTTCTTCTTCTTCTTCTTCTTCTTCTTTTTTTTTAATTAGAGTTTTTCACCAAAAAATTGAACACTTTTGGAGGTGGAGAATTTTTTAAATCATTGCAGATGTCTGGGAGAATCCAGATACCTACTTGCAGAGATGTGATGGAAGGAATGTAGCATTAGATAAAATGCAAAATATACTGTAAGTCTTTCCTTGCAGACTTTGTCTTTCATCACTGAAGCAGGACTCCTCTGTCTTCTACCCATTCCTTCCTAATGTAAATTTATTCCCCAGACACAAATGAGAGATGGACATTTTTTTTGAGTTTTTATTTAAATTCCAGTTAACATACAGTGTAATATTAGTTTCAGGTGTACAATATAGTGATTTAATATTTTTATATATCACCCCATGCTCGTTACAACAAGTGTACTACTTAATCCCTGTCACCTATTTAACCCATACCCCCAGTCATCTCCCCCCTGGTATCCTTCAATTCGTTCTCTATAGTTAAGATTCTGTTTCTTGGTTTGCCCCCTTTGTTCATTTTTTTTCTTACATTCCACATATGGGTGAAATCATGTAGTATTTGTTTTTCTCTCACTCTTGACTTATTTCTCTTATCGTAATACTCTAGCTCCAACCATGTTATTGCAAATGGCAAGATTTCATTCTTTTTTATGGCTGAGTAATATTCCATCGTTCACATATATACCACTTCTTTATCCATTTATCTATGGATGGATACTTGGGCTGCTTCCATAATTTGGGTATTGTAAATAATGCTGCTATAAATACAGGGGTGCATATATCTCTTTGAATTAGTGTTTTTGTATTCTTTGGGTAAATACGCAGTGATGGGATTCCTAGATAGTAGTTGGGGAGCTCTTTTTTTAACTTTTTGAGGAACCTCCATACTGTCTTCCAAGGTGGCTGCCCCAGTGTGTATTCCCACCAACAGTGCAAGAGAGATTCCCTTTCTCGACATCCTCATCAACATTTGTTTCTTGTGTTGTTGATTTTAGCCATTCTGACAGGTGTGAGGTGATATCTCATTGTGGTTTTGATTTGATGATGAGTGATATGAGTAATGTTGAGCATCTATTCATGTGTCTGTTGGCCATCTGATTGTCTTTGGAGAAATGTCTGTTCATGTCTTCTACCCATTTTTAATTGGGTTATTATTTTTGGTGTTGAGTTGTGTCAGTATTTTTTAATATATTTTTTGATACCCCTTAGTGGCTATGTCATTTGCAAATATATTCTCCCATTCACTAGGTTGCCTTTTAGTATTGTCAGTTGTTTCCTTTGCTGTGCAGAATCTTTTTATTTTGATGTAGTCCCAGTATTTTATTTTTGCTCTTGTTTCCCTTGCCTCAAGAGACATATCCAGGAGGATGTAGCTACAACCAATGTCAGAGAAGTTACTGACTGTGCTCTCTTCTAGGATTTTTATGGTTTCCTCTCACATTTAGGTCTTTCATCCATTTTGAGTTTACTTTTGTGAGTGGTGTAAGAAAGTGGTCCAATTTCATTCTTTTGCATGTAGTTGTCCTGTTTTCCCAGCACCATTTGTTGAAGAGGCTGTCTTTTCCCCATTGCTCTTTTGTCGAAGATTAATTGACCGTGTAATTGTGGATTTCTGGCTTTCTATTCTTTTCTATTGATCTATGTGTCTGTTTTTGTGCCAACTGTTTTGATTACTACAGCTTTGTAATATCAGTTGATGTCTGGAATTGTGATGCTTCCAGTTTTGCTCTTGCTTTTCTTTTTCAAGGTTTCTTTGGCCATTTGGGGTCTTTTGTGTTTCCATACAAATTTTAGGATTGTTTGTTGTAATTCTGGGAAAAATGCTATTGGTATTTAGATTGGGATTGCATTAAGTCCATAGACTGCTGTGGGTAGTATAGACATTTTAAAAATATTTGTCCTTCCAGTCCATAAGCATGAAATGTCTTTCCGTTTTTTTGTGTGTCATCTTCTATTTCTTTCAGCAGTGTTTTAGAGTTTTCAGAGTATAGATCTTTCAACTCTTTGATTAAGTTTATTCCTAGATATTTTATTATTTTTGGTGCAATTGTAAATAGGATTATTTCCTTAATTTCTTTCTGCTGCTTCATTATTGATTTATAGAAATGCAATGGATTTCTAGACATGGATTTTGTGTACTGTGACTTTACTGAATTAATCAGTTCTAGTAGTTTTTTGGTGGAGTCTTCAAAGTTTTCTATATGTAGCATGATGTCATCTGCAAATAGTGGGAGTTGTACTTCCTTGCAGATTTGGATGCCTTTTATTTCTCTTTGTTGTCTGATTGCTGTGGCTAGAATTTCCAGTACTATGTTAAATGCAATTGGTGAGAGTGGATGCTATCCTTGTCTTGTTCCTGACATTAGGGGAAAAGCTTTCACTTTTTCCCTTTTGAGGATAATGTTAACTATCGGTTTTTCATATAAGGCCTTTATTATATTCAACTATCTTCCCTCTAAACCTACTGTGTTGTGTTTTCTTTTAGTTTTTTTTTTTTTTTTTAGTTATTCATTCGAGACACAAAGATACAGAGAGAGAGAGAGAATGTGAGCAGGGGGAGAAGCAGAGGGAAGGGGAGAAGCAGGCCCCCCGCCGAGCAGGGAGCCCGATGCGGGGCTCGATCCCAGGACCCTGGGATCATGACCTGAGCCGAAGGCAGACGCCTAACCATCTGAGCCACCCAGGTGCTCTTGTGTTGAGGGTTTTTATCATGAATCGATGTACTTCGTCAAATGCTTTTTCTGTGTCTATTGAAATATACTGTTTTTATCCTCTCTTATTAATATAATGTATCACCTTGATTGATTTGTGAATATTGAACCACTCTTGCATCCCAAGAATAAACCCGACTTGATCATAGTGAATGATTTTTTTTAATGTATTATTGCATTTGGTATGCTCATATTTTGTTGAGGACTTTTACGTCTATGTTCATCAGAGATATTGGCCTGCAGTTCTCTTTCTTCGTGGTATGTTTATTTGGTTTTAGTATCAGGGTAATGCTGGCCTCATAGAACGCATTTGGAAATTTCCTTATGTATTTTTTGGAAATGTTTGAGAAAAATAGTATCAACTCTTCTTTAAATATTTGGTAGAATTCACCTGTGAAGCTGTGTGGGCCTAGATTTTCGTTTCTAGGGAGTTTTTTAATTATTCACTTTCATTGCTGGTAATCAGTCTGTTCAAATTATCTACTTCTTTTTTGGTAGGTTATAGATTTCTGGATATGTATCCATTTTTTCTAGCTTCTTTAATTAGTTAGCATATAATTTTCCATAATACTCTGTTACAATTGTTTGTGTTCTGTGGTGTCAGTTGTTATTTAACCTCTTTCATTTGTGATTTTGAGTCCTTTTTTTTTTAATGAGTTTGACTAGAGGCTTATCAATTTTGATCTTTCCAAAAACCAGCTCCTGTTTCAATGGATCTGTTCTTTTTTTTTTTCTCCTGTTATTGGTTTTCTGATTTTTTTTGGTTTTGTTTTTGTTTTTTTCCTAGCTCCTGCGCATTTGAGGCTAGGTTGTTTATTTGAGATATTTCTTGCTTCTTCAGGTGGGCCTGTATTGCTATAACCTTCCCTCTTGGAACTGCTTTTGCTGAATCACAAAGATTTTGGACCATTGTGTTTTCATTTTCATTTTTCTCCATGTTATTTTTGATTTCTTCTTTGATTTCTTGGTTGACCCATTCATTGCTTAGTAGCACGTTATTTAACCTCCATGTATTTGTGCTCTTTCCAGATTTTTTCTTGTGGTTGGTTTCCAGTTTCATAGTGTTGTCATAAAAGATGCATGGTGTAACTTTGATCTTTTTGTATTTGTTGAGACTTGTTTTGTGGCCTAATATGTGATATATTATGGAGAATGTTTCATGTGAACTTGAAAAGTATGTATTATGCTGTTTTAGGATGGAATGTTTTGAATATGTCAAATCTATCTGGGCCAGTGTGTCAGTCAAAGTCATTGTTTCCTTATTGATTTTCTATTTGGATGATCTGTCCATTGGTGTAAGTGGGGTGTTAAAGTCCCCTACTATTATTGTATTACTATGAATTAGTTACCTTATGTTTGTTATTAACTGTTGTATGTATTTGGGTGCTTCCATGTTGGGTGCATAAATATTTACAATTGTTATTTCTTTTTATTGGATTTCTCCATTATTATACAGTGTCCTTCTTTGTCCCTTGTTACAGTCTTTGTTTTAAAGTGTATTTTCTCAGTATAATTATTGATATCCCAGCTTTCTTTTCACATACATTTTCATGATAAATGTTTTTCCATCCCCTCACTTTCAATCTGTGTGTGTCTGAAATGAGTCTCTTGCAGGCAGCATGTACATGGGTCTCACTGTTTTATCCATTCTGTCACCTTTTGTTGTTTGGAGAGTTTAGTTCATTTACATTCAAGGTAATTTTTAAAAAAATATTATTTATTTGAGAGATATAAAGAGAGAGAGAGAACACAAGCAGAGGGAGAGAGAGAAGCACGCTCCCCACTGATCAGCAAGCCCAATATGGGGCTCAATCCCAGGACCCTGGGATTGTGACCTGAGCCGAAGGCAAACGCTTAACTGACTGAGACACCAGGTGCCATTCAAGGTAATTCTTGATAGATATGTATTTATTGCCATTTTGTTATTTTGTTTTGGTTGTTTCTATAGATTTTCTCTAATTTCATGGTTTACTGGCTTTCTTTAGTGATACAGTTGGATTTCTTTCTCTTCATTGTTTGCATATTTATTAGTGGTTTTTGTTTGTGGTTCCATTAGGTTTGTATTATAACATCTTCAGCATATAGCAGTCTATAGGAACTTGGTGGTTGCTTGAGTTTAAATCATTCTTTACTCCTCTCCCCCTGACATTTTAGGTATATGGTATTATATTTTACATCCTTCTATTTTATGAATCCCTTGACTGGCTTTTACAGATACATTTATTTTTTGCTGCTTTTGTATTTCCTACTTTTCTTACTCTTGCTTATGGTTTTCCTTTCCACTCAAAGAATCCCATTTAACATTTACTGTAGATTTTGTTTAGTGATTATGAACTCCTTTAGCTTTTGTTTTACTGAGAAATTCTCTTCTCCTATTCTGAATGATAGCCTTGCTGGATAGAGTATTCTTGGGTACAGATTTTTCTCTTTACCCTTTGAATATATCATGACACTCTCTTCTGGCCTACAAAGTTTCTGCTAAAAAAATTTGCCAGTAGCCTTATGAAGTTTCTCTTATGTGTAACTGTTTTCTCTGGTGTTTTAAAAATTCTCTTTTTATCACTACTTTTTGCCATTTTAATTAATATGTGTCTTGGTGTGGATCTTTTGGTTTGATTTTGTTGGGGATTCTCTATGCCTCCTGGTTTAGATATGTTTCCTTCTCCAAACTAGGGAAATTGTCAGCTATTATTTCTTCAAATAAATATTCTGCTCCCTTTTGTCTCTCTCCTTCTTCTGAGAGCCCTATAATCCAAATGTTATTATGCTGGATGGAATTGCTGAGCTCCCTACATTTATTCTCATTTTGCATAATTTTTCTTTTTTCTTTTCACTGCTTGATTACTTTCCATTACTGTCTTCCAGGTCATTAACTCATGTCTCTGCTTTTAGTCTCTTATTTATTCCATGAAGTGTATTTTTAAATTTTTTAAAGATTTATTTATGTATTTGAGAGAGACAGTGAGAGAGAATGCACACTCAAGTGGGGGGAGAGGCAGAGGGAGAGAATCTCAAGCAGACTCCCTCCTGAGCACAGAGCCGAATATGGGGCTCGATCTCAGACTGTGAGATCATGACCTGAGTCAAAATCAAGAGTTGGGCCTTAACAAACTAAGCCACTCAGGCACCCCTGTATTTTTAATTTTATTTATTGTGTTCTTCATCTCTGATTTTTCTTTTTAATCTCTGTTTTAAGGGTCTCACTGGTGTCCTCCACTCTTCTCAAATCCAGTATCTTTATGATCATTACATTAAATTCTCTATGGGGCATTTTAATTATATCCATTTTGCTTATGTTTTTTGCTGTGGTTTTGTCCTGTTCTTTCATTTGGAACACATTCCTCTGTCTCCTCATTTTGTCTAACTCTGGGTATGTTAGGAAAGTGTTCTATGTCTCCTGCTCTTGAAAGTAATGGCCTTATGGCCTTATGAAGAAGATGTGCTATAATGCCTTGCAGTACAGTGTCCCCTGTTCAAGAGAATCTGGTGCTTGAGGAGTATCTCCTGTGTGTGTTGTGTGCGCCCTGCTGTTGTGTCCTGGCTACTTTTCCCTTCAGTTCAGTCATCTGCAGAGCCTCTCTTTGCCTATTGTGATCTCCAGTTGGGCTTGGCAGGTAGTTTTAACAAGATACACCTGGATCTGCTTGTGAACTGAGACTTGCTATTGTGAACCCACCAGGACTGGGGAGGTCTGTGTGGAACTGCAAAGTGTGGGATGTAGGTGGGGCATACAGTTTTAACAAGTTGTGCCTGGGGCTTCCACAGGGCCTCCCACCTCACCAGGACCAAGGCCCCACAAAGTGCCTGGGTCAGGAGATTAACAGGTCTTCTGGGGGAGGATACTCACAGCACTAGGACTAAGGCAAAGGTAACTGGAAAGGGTAGATCCACGGAAGCTGGGGGTTGTGAGGCTTGGTGTAAGCAAGTTAGGTAGTCAGTATCAGTGCTTTGCTGGATCCCACAGTTGGCTGTGTGTTTATGCTGGTGGGGGGCAGGTGTGCACAGGTGAAGGAGATGGTACTTGCCAGCTCCTTGTCCCTGGAGAAGACTTTAGAGATCCCTGCCCCTCTGGGACAAGCTCTGAAATGAGTAAACTACTCTCCTTTTGGTATGCCCCAGGCATTTTTCAATGGCTGCTTCTAGGCTGTATCATGGAGGGTTGTTTGTTGTGCTCTCTAATGGTGGGGATTCAGCTTTCTGTTGCCCCCAGGGTTCTGCTAGAACTAAGCCTGATGATTTTAAGAATTCCAGGTTTTAAGTCCCTCTGGTTGTAAGAGCTCATGAAATCCAGCCCCTCTCACTTTCAAAGCAAATGTTATAAGAATTTGTCTTCTGCACATGGGCTCCCTGGTATGACAGTCTGTTTCTCTTCTCTGTCATGCCAGCGACTCCCCGTGTGCCTCCCCACCCCACCTGTAACAGCTTCCTCACACATGGCCATTGTCCACTTTGCTCCCCATGGTGTCTTTGCCCTTTCTACCCTCTTCGAGGTGGCCACTTCTCTACCTTTATTTGTGGAGTTTGTTCTGCCATTTTTGGGGTCATTTTCTGGGTTATTTATGTTGATGTGTTACCTGGCTGTATTTGTAGGATGATGTGATCTTAGGGTACTCTTATTCCACCATCCTCCCAGCCTTGTTGCAGAATTGTTTTTAAAGAATCCCAGTATCCCAACAGATACTTGGAACATTTAGAAATTAGGCAATAGATTTTGTCTGCAGTAAAACACCTGCCATGTTAATATTTTGTGGTATTTTTATAATATAGGTTCACTATTTGTGTTCTACATACGAAATGCCAATATGAAGATTTAAATATAGATTTCATGGTTAGTTTCTTCACTGAATCATCAGTATTCAGTACCTTCACACTTTGAAATATTTTGAAATAAATTTATTTTCCATGTAGTTGAGGCTTAGTAATTTAAGTGAGGTTATATAGAACTATTATATGTATTTAACTTTATTTAATATACCCTAACATTTTCAATTTCTTTTCATTGTAGAGCATACTGAACATAAATTGGTATTTTATTTGAATCTCAAAGAGTATAAACATGCCACTTTCATTTGCTGCTTTTTGGGTTTGAATATTAGATTAGGCCTGTATTGGTTGACTAGGTCTTGATGTCAACTCTGGCTTTAAATCTTTCCAAGTGATTCTTTAATATAAAAATTAGTGAAGTATTGTTTGGTTGATTGATCTTGCTAGGTAAAATTATTGGACATTGTTAAGTGGGAACCTGTTATATCTAAATTATAAAGATAATTCCTTTGAATAGATTAAAACTACCTGACTCATGATACATATTCACATAAAGATTTATTGAATGAATTAATGGATGAATGCATAAAATGATATAAACCTATTCTGTATTAATACTTTAACCTTTTTTCTTTCTTGCCATTTTCTATATAGATAGCCATGTCCTTTAGATTGCTGCATTTTAAAAACACATTTGTTTTGGGAGCCTGGATGGCTCAGTTTGTTAGGTCTCCCACTCTTGATTTCAGCTCAGCTCATGATCTCAGAGTTGTGAGATGGAGCCTCACATTGTGCTCCACACTAGGCATGTGGAGCCTGCTTAAGATTCTCTCTCTCTTTCTCCCTCTGCCCCTCCTCCCTCAAAATATATTTGTTTTACTTTTTATTAAAATGTGTATTCCTCTGTTATGTTCCTATCTGTATACTACAGTAAAGGGTATGGGATTACTGTATTGTTTTATAGTTTATTTTATCTTAATTTACTCACTAATCTTACATTATTTCTGTATGCTTGATCCTTTGCTAGGAGGGGAAGATACATAAATAAGACATACCCTCAAGAAGTGAGGAAATAGAAGTGTTCACATTTAATTATAAAACAGTCTAGAGCATACATACTGTGCAAAACATAGGCACTCTAGAGAAAGGGTGACTTTATCGTAGAGGAAGTCAAAAGAAGATAAGTAGAACTTTCCCAGGAACAATGGAAGACAATAAATTCCAGGTCCAGAGGATTGAGTAAACAGAGATAATCAGAAAAGTGGGAGTGAAGGAAAGCAGAAAGAAGGAAAGTAGAAAGAATCAGCTCTAAGTTTGAAGGAGAGGGTATGGACATAAGAGACTGGAAGAGACTGAAGAAACCCAGACTTGTGAGTGAATATTCCAGAAGGGAACTAAATGACCAGTGTATTTCTCTAAAAAATGGACCCCGGGGCTGTCAGGAGACTTTGCCTAGGCATAGCCTAGGAGAATGAGGTAATCATTCTGTAGGACACTGGATAGCTTCTCTTCTCCAAGTTGTATCATGTTTCCATTACTTCTAACTGGTTACAAACATTAATGAAAATTTAATCTTTTGATATACATGCATTCCAAAGAGTGCCCTCACTAGCCCTTTCCTTTTTCCCATATGGCTTGACATTGCTTTCAATCTTTGGATGAGTCCAAATTCTAGTGTGCCTCTGAGTTGGCAAGAGTGTGAGAAGCCAGGGGTGGGTGTGTAGATGTGGTGGGAGAGCAACTGTTTCTCATGTTAATTTTATTTTCCTTAAGTTAGCTTTGGATCATTCCCACCACTGAGATTTCTTACTGTGGTCTGTGGATGTCTCACTGTTGACATTGCTCCCTGCTGGAAACCTAGTGCATAGTATTTGTTTTCTGCTTCATGGTGTTCATCGGTATAATGTCCCTTCTTCAACTGACTGCCAGCTTGGTCAAGATAAAGATCTTGTGCTGCTTGATACATAATAAAATTTCAATAAATGCTGAAAAATGTTCCTGTTATATTAATGATTACATGGATGAACACATGAAAGAAAAGTGTCTATTATCCAGGCCATGGAATATTAGAGAGTAGAATCTAGGTTTCCAATTCCCAGCCCACTTTTATTCTCACTCTGCTTCTGTTTTCTTTTACCTAAGTTCTTTTTCTTTTCTTTTTTTTTTTAAGATTTTATTTATTTGAGACAGAGAAGAGAACATGGGTTGGGGGGGAGCGGGGCAGAGGGAGAGGAAGAGCGAGAAGCAGACTCCCCACTGCGCAGGGAGCCCGACGTGGGGCTCGATCCCAGGACCCTGGGACCTGAGCTGAAGGCAGACGCTTAATGACTGAGCCACCCAGGTGCCTCCTAACAATTATTTCTTATGAAATTCTCTGCTTATTTACCTTTTAATATGAGTGAAGCTAGGTACTCTTACGTGCTTAAAAAGCATGTGTATTTTCTGTAAACTGTTTATGTCCTTTATGCATTCTTCTTATTCTTGGCTTTTTTTCCCTTTTTCTCATTTTATGGCTCACTTTATATTAGGGAACATCATCTTTTGCCATAAATATTTTCCCAGTTTGTGGTTAGCATTTTGACTTTTCTCATGGTGTTTTGCCATATGGAAGCTTTCATTCACTGTTAGGGGAATTTATCAGTCTCCTGTGACTTTTGGATTTTGAGGCATGATTATGTTCAATGTTGACTCCTCAAAAGAGTAGGAAAAAAATCTGTTTATCAAGTATAGTTAAACTAATTAGTTAATTAATGCAGTAAGGGAGAACAGCAAGAGTTCTTAAAGTAATATCTCAAAATGAAGAAATTAGGGAAGAGTATTACAGGGTTTTAGAGTCTGGGTGGTTGAATAGAAGGCGGGTCTTAAGGGAGGACTTGGCTGAGACTGGGTAAGATGCATGCTAAAATTGTTTTGTGTTGTGACTACTGAAATGAGGATCTTGAAATGAGCCTGTTAATGTCTGTTAATCATGATAAGTAAGTTTATAATCTTATCTTTTAGTAGCTATTTCCTGGAGAAAGCAGCCAAGATATTTTCGCCTGGTCCTAATATTTAGTATAGAAAGAGTAAATTATGTCCATTCCATATTGAACACAAAGAAAGATAATTGTTAGATTCACTTCTCACTTATAAAGAAATTCACTCATTTTACCTTTTATTATTACTGTTATAATTTGTTTTTTACACTTAAGTCTTTGTTGTTAATGTAATTCATTCTGGTGGATTGTGTAGATTCTGACCTAACCAGCCTTCTTATCACAAAATAACTACTTGATTATCTTAGTACTATTTACTGAATAATGTTACTCCAGTGAATTGAGATGCCATCTTTATTATGTATAAATATTTACACATATTTGCCTCTATTTCTGCACAGTGTCTCTTGTTCCATTAGTTTATTATTTGCCTTTGTATCACTGTTATGCTGTGAATTATGGAAGCTGTGTATATTTTAAAATTTGGTAGTGATCATTCTCCTTCATTGCACTTCCTTTTCAGAAACATTTTCCTGGCTCTTCCTATTTATTTTTCCACAGGAACTGTGGAGTCAACTCTTCTTCTAAGCTGCTATTTTTAAGAAATTTTAGAATAGAATTAGAATATTTTCTAATAAAATACTCATTTAGAAAAAACTGACTAATTTTTCACAACTTGGATTCTGTTCCTCTAAGACCATCTATACCTTTCAGAGTGTTTTGATATTTTCCTTGTACAATACTTGCATAATTCTTTAAAAACTTGTAGCTTGCTGTCTGTTAGCCTTTGCATTATAAGTGAAGGAGTTTTTCTCTAGCTATATGTATACATTCAAGTTCATGGTTGCTTTCATTAATTAAAGCTATTATACTTTATATGTCATTTACTCTATTGAATTCTCTCATAACATTTTTGAGTTTATTGTTTTGATTTTCAAGATGTTCACTTACATCATCAGTACTGTTAGTTTCACATCTAATTAATTTATATACACCTTTATTTTTTTAGCTACCTGAACTGACTAGTTCCTTCAGTACTGTGTTAAATAACAGTGGTGGTAGTGGGCATTACTTGTTTTTCACATCTGTGGTAATGCCTCTAGATTTTCCTCATTAAAGATAAACCTGCCTTTTAGGCAGCATATCAGTGTTTCAGAATATCAAGAATCTTTCTAGTCCTCTATCAATGTCCAGTAACTTAACAAAGTTATGTCTTCTAGCAGAAAGTTTTAGGTCCATTTCCCCTGCTGTGTGTCCTTTTTAATAGTGCTGGATTCAAGTCATCTTTCTTTCATGGGGCTTTTTTTTTTTTCTTTTTGAGATATAATTGACATATTACATTAGTTTCAGGTGTACAACATAATCTTTTGATGTATGAATATGTTGTGAAATGATCACTGCAAAAGTCTAGTTAAGATTTACCACCACACATAGTTACAAAATTTTTCTCCTGTGATGAGAACTTTTAAGATATACTCTAACAACCTTCAAAAATACAATACAGCATTATTGACTATAATTAATGGGACTCTTTTTAAATTATAAATTGTAATTTTTTTCTGTGCCGTACTTTTGGGTTTTTTTTGAGGGTTCCAAGCATGAATGTGTTGAGTCTGCTTTACATATCTTTTACATATTATCTCTATTTTCTCCTCCTTTATTTTTCTTTATTTTCTCAATTTTTCTCAGTTATGACCATCTTATGCTTCCTGTAGTATTTATTCTTTATCCAAACTCTAGTTATTATCTTTATTACTGTGAATTTGTTTTCTTCAAGTCTTTTAATGTCAGTTCAGTTTCTTCTCCTGTTTTATTCATTGGTCTTTATGCTGAGTTCCATCATGCAAGTTTTGCAGTCTGTTTGTAGCAATTGCTTTTTTTTTTCTCCAATGATAGAATTTATATTCACAGATTTCATATGCTCTGTAGCACATATTTTCTCTTCTATATTTCTCGACTGTAATAATTTTATTATTTTCTACAGTTTTCTTAGGGTAACTTTGTGTTGAATCTGTACCATGTTACTATATATTTCCCTTTCATAGCTTTTTGAAAGAGGCTCCTTTGGTGATGTGGGCATAGTTTTTTAATCTTTACAACCCAAACCTCCCTCCTACCCCAATTGAGATGACAGAGAGACAAACCGCATATATTTCTGCATATATGGTTCTACTTTGTGTGTGTGTATGCGTGTGATGCTCCACTTCTTCTGTTCTCTTGTGAACCAGGTACATTAAAGAGCATAGCCCCCATTCTTCAAGGTAAACCTCTCATTTTCAAAAACATGTTTTTGTTGTCACCTTTTCAAGTCTTCCATCTGTGATCCCCTGAACACTCTTCTGGACCTCTTTACTCAGGGATTCTGTCCTGTCTGAGATGTGTCATGCTGCTCCTTCTGTATTTTGAAGTCTGAAGTTTAAATTGATGTTGTGGAACTTTAAAAATTCTTGTAACTCTATACAGTTTCCAGAAAAAGGAAAGTTTTTGAATTATTATGGTAGTATGTTTAGGTCAGAAATCTGAGTGTCCTTTTACTAATTAAAGGAGAGAAACAGCTAGAAAACTGAATGCTCATTATTATAAGATGTGACCATTATAGGATGGGGTAGGATGTATTACTCATAACTAGGTTAAAAGTTACTTTGAAAATTTTTCATCTTTCACACTATTTGTATTTTGGCAGATTGTATCAAATGGCCACAAATTTCTCCCATCTCTTTATGTACACACCCTTTTGTCTAGTACTTTGACTGTCTTCCCATCAGGAGGTGGAATCTGTTTTTCCACCCCTTTGTAACTTGTTCTGGTCAATAGATTAGAGCAGAAGTGCTATCATAGGAGTTCTAAGCTTAGATCTCAAAGACCTCTTAGCTTCTACTCTTACTCCTGAGGAACTCTGTGCTGACAGAGTTCCTTAAGACAACAGGCTTAGCCTTTTTGAAGGTTTTCAAAGACATAGGAGAGTGGCCCAACTGACCTTGAGCACCAACTGCCAGACAAGTGTTTGAAGCCATTTGAGATCATTCAGTTGCATTGGAACTACCAGGTGATTACAACTGTGTGAATGACCCTAGGTGTGACCAGTTGAACATCTGCACAGTTGAGCCTAACCCAAATTGCTGACCTACAGAACTGTGAGCATATAAAATGGTGGTTGTTTTTATCCTATGTATTTTCGGGTTTTTGTTTTAGAGCAATAGAAAACTGATGTAATAGTTTAGTATATTTAATATTTTATTATATATGTGGTATACGTCCTCATGATATGCAAATAGCTCATGTATTATTACTATTTTTAAATAATTATACTACATTATAGAATATGGTCTAATGATGTGCTGAAAATAAGTCCTTTGACAGTATATAAAATTAGACTTGTTAATGTATTCAGAATTGTTTTATGAAAGATTCAGCAGCATTCCAAATTATTGCTCTCATTCCAGTCCTTTGTTGGCACTATGTGGCAATACATGTAAATGTGTCAACATTTAATAATTTATCTAATAAATTTTATATATGATTAAAATTATTCTAAGATTATGAAATAAATTTTATATATACTAGTTGGGATATATTTATCACTTTTTGACTTGTCTCCAGAGCTTTTCAGTCCTTCCAAATAGCAAGGCCTTAAATTGATTTCTAGGCAGAATTTCTCTGAAGATATATAGAACTTATGGTGAGTAAATAATCAAAGAAAAGTTTTAGTTCCAGGGCAAAGGTGAGCAAGTTTTGAAAAAGAAAGCTAGCCTTCTCTCTAATAAATCTCCTTCACATAATAACTTGTATTTAAATTAGGTTACTTCTTCTTTTGTTGAGATAAATAAGTTTTTAAAATGCCAACTGGGAACACCTGGTGGCTCAGTCAGTTAACCATCTGAGTCTTGATTTTGGCTCAAGTCATGATCTCAGGGTTGTGAGATCCAGCCCAGGCTGGGCCCCATGCTGGGTGTGGAGCCTGGTTGGGATTCTCTTTCTCCCTGTCCTCTCCCCCAACTTGTAGACACACACACACACACACACACACACTCACTCTCTCTCTAAAAAAATAAAATGTCCACTGTTTCATGTATAATGTATATAAATAAACTGCATTCATTTTTAGTATAGATTTTGATGAGTTTTGATAAAGGTATACACCACATAATAATTCAATCAAGATCTAGAACATTTTAATCACCTTGGAAGTTATACTTGTATTCCTTCCTAGTTAATATTCACCCCCAGTCCTTAGCCTTAAGCAACCACTCTTTTGTACTCCATCACAATTGATTATAGTCCCATTTAAATGGAATCATGTGGTCTTTATTTTTTGTGTCTGAGTTCTTTCACTTAGCATAATATTTTAAGGATTCATTCATGTTGTTATATGTATCAGTGGCTTGTTCCTTTTTCTTGCTCAGTATTATCTGTTGTGTGGATATACTACAGGTTGTTTATCCATTTACCTGTTGATGGGTGTTTGAGTTGTTTCCAGTTTTTCACTATCAATACAACTTTTGTGAACATTTGTGTACAAGTCTGCATTGATAGAGGTTTTCATTTCTCTTAGGTAACTATTGGAGTGACCTGGTCAAAGGGTAAGTGCATATTTCACTTTGTGAATTACCAAACTGTTTTCCAAAGTAGCTTTACTATTTTACATCACCACCAGCAGTGTATGAGAGTCATAGTGGCTCTATGTCCTTGCATTGTTACTTGTCTTCTAAATTTTAGCTTTTCTAGTGAGTATGTAGTGATGTCTCATTATGCTTTAACTTGAAATTCTCTGATAGTTTAGAACATTTTTTTAAAATATTCTTTTGGTCAATCTTATTTTCCAAAGTATCCATTGAAATGTTTTGCTCTTTTATTTCCTTGGTGTTTGTCTTAATGATTTGTGAGAGTTTTTAAAAATATTTTCTGGATATAAATCCTTTGATATTTATAGGATATTTTCTCCCTGTCAGTGGCTTACCTTTTATTCTCTTAGTATATGAAGAAGAGCTAAAGTTTTAGATTTTGATGAAGTCTGGTTTATTAATGTTTTTCTTTAATGGCATATGCTTCTTGTGTCACATCTAAAATATCTTTGATTATGCCCAAGGTTGCAAAATTTTTCTCTTATGTTTTCTTATCTTTTTGTAGTTTTAACTTTTACATTTAGATCTTTGGTCCATTTTAAGATTTTTTTGTGTATTACGTGTGGTAAAGGTCAAGATGCATTTATTTTTTCCATATGGTTATGCATATGGTTCCACATGGTGCTTTGCTCCACATGGTTGTTAAAGCACTATTTGAAAGCTCTCTTTCTGCATTGAATAACTTGGTCCACTGTGCTGCAATTGAATATATGGGTATGGATCTATTTATGCACTCTTCATTAGAACAGGACACTTAAAAAATAAATATATTAAATACCATTTTTATTTTGCTTTTATCCCAATTACCTTTTAACACTTAATGATAATTTAAGAGACGCTGAGGAACCAATCAGCGAAGGGAAAGAGAACTGGGAAGGAGGCATTGTAAAGACTGAAACATAGCAGTGGGGCAGCGTCAGTAAGAAATGAAGATGTGCAGCAACCTGCATGCACTGAAGACTGGCCATTAGAAGGATATTCCATAACAAAGCTTTGTCTAGATTTAATAGATTCTTAGTAAATATGTATTTTAATTAAATAGTGGATGATAGGTGAATAAATGTGGGAAGTGGAGTGGCAAATTTTCTCTCCTTATAAATTACTGGTATTTCTACTTTTTTTTTAAGGCTTTAAACAGGTTTTATTCTGAGGCACATTTTGCATAGTGTCAATAACTAGAATAAATTTAGATACCATCTGGTAAAAGTTTTACATTTTACATATTAAGAAAACATTTCAGCCATGAGGGAGATAGTGTTCAAGGCACTTCACGAAGGGAAGACAGAATCTTGATCTAGATCTTTGGACATTTTGTGCAGGTTTTCAGTTCCTTCCACTATAAAAGTTTTGTTTCAAACACCATAAAAGGTGCTTTAAAATAAATAATTGAATCAACTTTGGTAGGCTAATTTTTTTTTAATTTCTAAGGGAAATATTTTAGAAAGAAATGGTCCAGGGAGTGAGTCTATTGCTAATAGTTAAATCTAATTCTTCCACCCAAGATTAGTTTGCTTCTAAATAATGCTTAAAGGTTTTGTAGGACTATGTGTTGATATAATAATGTTTAATTGTCTAGTACCCAAATCAAGCAAGGGGTACGTGCACAATCCCAAGGAATTAAACTCTTTGTATTTTTAAAAAAATATTTTGTGTATTTATTTGAGAGAGAGAGAGAGAGCTCGAGCAAGCAAGCAGGAACAGGAGGAGGGGCAGAGGGAGAAACAGACTCCCTGCTGAGCAGGGGTGCCTGATATGAGGGTCAATCCCAGGACCTCAAGATCATGACCTGAGCCAAAGTCAGACACTTAACTGACTGAGGCACCCAGGTGCCCCTCTTCTGTATTTTTTAGTAGAGTTACTCTGCAGAAATCAAGTATCTGTGGTAGAAATGAGAAGGTGAGAAGTTGTGAATAGTTGTTTCTATCTTTTGACTGTATATAAACTGTTATATTTACTGAAAAAGAGATCCCCACTCAAGAACATGGAATTAAGACTGCTTTCTGCAAACTAAATTATACAATCAATACATCATATATCAAAATAGAGATACTCAACATTAGATTAGGGAACACAGTGGCTTTCACAGAGTTAGTTTTGAGGCTAAAATAATTTGAAGGCAGTAATCTGTTTAAAGAATGAATTTGTCATTCAGGAGAGGGGCTGGTCAGTAGTGGAAGGATGCACAAAGAAAGATGGGGATTCACACACATGCAGAGACCGAGTCGGTGGTGCTGAGAGAAGAGAATGTTCTTTTTCTTTTTCTCTTTTTCTTTTCCTTCTTCTCCTCTCTCCCTCTCTCTCTTACTTTCAGTTAGAACATAGAAGTTCTACTCTCTTAGCAAATTTCCATTCTACAATACAGTGTAATAAACTATAGTCTCAATATTATACATTAGATCATCAGAACCTATTCATCTTATAACTGAAAGTTGATACTCTTTCCCTATTTCCCCAACCTCCCAGCTTCTGGCAGCCACTTTTCTACTCCTCTATGAGTTATTTTTTTCCTTTTTAGATTTTGCATGTAAGTGATACCATGTGGTACTCCTATCTCTCTGGCTTATTTCACTTAGCATAATGCCCTTGAGGTTTATCTATGTTGTTGCAAACACCAGAATTTCCTTCCTTTTTAAAGGCTGAATAGTATTTCATTGCATGTATATTCCACATTTTCTTTATCCATTCATCCTTTGGACACTTAGGTTGTTTCTATACCTTAGCTATTGGGAATTATGCTGCTGTGAACATGAGAGTACAGTTATCTTTTTGAGATGATGGTTTCATTTCCTTTGGGAAGTGAGATGGCTAGAAGTGAGATTGCTGTACTTTTGGTAGTTCTATTTTTAATTTCTGGAGAAACCTCCGTACTCTTTCACAGTGGCTATAACTGTTTATTTTCCCACACATGTTACATGAGGTCCCATTTTCTCCACATCCTTGCCAGCATTTGGTGTCTCTTGTCTTTTTGATAATAGATATCCTAACAGGTATGAGGTGATACCTCGTTGTGGTTTTGTTTTGCATTTCCCTGCCAAGTGATGTTGAACACATTTCCATGCACCTTTTGGCTCTTTAGATGTCATCTTTGGAAAAATGTTTATTTAGGTACTTTGCTTATTTTAAAATTTTGTTCGTTTTGTGTGTGTGTGTGTGTGTGTGTGTGTGTGTGTGTGTGTGTGTGTTGCTACTGAGTTACCTGAGTTCCTTGTATATTTTGGATATTAACTCCTTATCAGATATATCTTTGCAAATGTTTTCTCCCATTTCGTGGGTTGCCCTTTCGTTTTGTTGGTAGTTTCCTTTGCTGTGCAGAAGCTCTTTAGTTTGCTACAATCCCCAAATCCCAATTGTTTATTTTTGACTGTTTTTTTTTCTTTCTTTTGCTTTTGGTGTCAAATTGTTGTTAAAGTCAAGGAGTTTGTCCCTCATGTTTTCATCTAGGAGTTACTGGATTTCAGGTATTACATTCATGTCTTTAATTCATTTTGAGTTGATTTTTGTGTAAAAGATAGTAGTCCACTTTTACTCTTTTGCATGTGCCTATCCATTTTTCCCAGCACCATTTATTGAAGTGACTGTTCTTTCCCTATTTTTGGTTCCTTTATTATAAATTAATTGATCATATATGTGTGAGTTTGTTTCTAGGCCCTCTCTTCACATTGATCTATGTGTCTGTTTTATGCCCATGACATATTGTTTTGATTAAAATAGCTTATAATACTCTTTGAAATCAAGAAGTGTGATAACTCCAGCTTGTCGTTTTTTCAAGATTGGTTTTGATTATTCAAGGTCTTTTGCTGTTCCATTCACATTTTAGGATTGTTTGTTATAGTTCTGTGAAAAAACACCCTTCTAATTTTGGTATGGATTGCATTGAATCTGTAGATCAATCTCAGTATTAAAGAATTTAAGCAATATTTATTTGTTCAGTCCATGAACATGGAATATCTTTCCATTTATTTGTATCTTCAGTTTCATTCATTAATGTCTTACAGTTTTCAATGTACAAAACTTTTACCTCCTTGGTTAAATTTATTCCTAAGTATTTTTTCTCATGTTGTTGTTAAGTGGGATTATTTTTCTTAATTTCCCTTTCTGATAGCTGTTGGTGTATAGAAATGCAACTGAGTTTTTTTATGTTTTTGTATCCTACAATTTTACTGAATTCTTTTAACAGTGTTTTTTTTGAAGTCTTAGGGCTTTCTATATATAATCTGTAATAGAGACAGTTTTACATCTTCCCAATATGGAAGCTTTTTATTTCTTGCCTAAGTGCTCTAAGACTTTCAATAGTATGTTGAATAAAAGTAGTGACAGTGGGAGTCCTTGTCTTGTTCCTTGTCTTAGATGAAACGCTTTCAGCATTTCACTATTGAGTGTGATGTTAGCTGTGGACTTGTCATTATAGGGCCTTTATTCTGTTGAAGTATATTCCTTCCATACCCAGTGTGTTGAGAATTTTTGTTATAAAAGGATGTTAAATTTTGTCAAATACTTTTTCTCCATCTGGTGAGATGATCATATGATTTTTATTTTTCATTTTGTTAATGTGTGGCATATCACATCAATTGATTGGCGGATGTTGAACCACTCCTCTTTTCCTGGAATAAATCCCACTTTATCATGGTGTATGTATTGCATTGCTCGATGTATTCTAATGTGTTGTTGGGTTTGGTTTGCTAACAGTTTGTTGATGATTTTTGCTTCTGTGTTCATCAGGGATATTGGTCTGTAATTTTCTTGTGGTGTCCTCATCTGGCTTTGGTCTCAGGATAATGCTGGCCTTGTAAAATGAGTTTGGAAATGTTCCCTCCTCTTCTGTTGTTTTGGAAGCATTTGAAAAGGATTGGCATTTATTCTTTTTAAAATACTTGGTAGAATTAACCACTGAAGCTCTCTGGTCCTGGACTCTTTTTCTGTTGAGAGGTTTTTGATTAGTGATTCAGTCTCCTTTCTCATTATTGGTCTCTTCAGATTTTGTGCCTCTCCATGATTCATCTTGGTAGCATCTTAGTCTATAGGAATTTATTCATTTATTTTAGATTGTCCAGTTTGTTGCCACATATTATTCATCATAGTCTCATGATTTTTTGTGTTTCTGCAGTATCAAGTGTAATGTGTCTTCTTTGATGTCCAATTTTGAGTCCTCTCTCTTCTTAGTCTAGGTAAACACTTGCCAATTTTGTTTATCTTTAAAAAAAAACAGTTCTTAGTTTCATTGATCTTTTCTATTATTTTTCTGATCTTTATTTCATTTATTTCCTTTGTTATGTCCTTCTGCTAACTTTGGGCTTAGTTCTCTTCTTTCTAATTCTTTGATGTGTAAAGTATGGTCATTTTGTATGAGACCTTTCTTGTTTCTTAATGTGGGTGTTTATTACTATAAACTTCCATCTTAGAATTATTTTGCTACATCCCATAAGTTTTCTTTATACTTATATCAGCTAAAGTAGACTTTAAGCTAAACACTGTAACAAGGGACCAAGATAGTCATTATGTAATGATAAAGAGGTTAATTCATCAAGAGGATGTAACAGTTATAAATATTTATGCACTGAACATATATGGGCACCTAAAAATATAAAGTAAATATTAACAGATCTGAAGGGAGAAATAGAGAGCAATACAATAATAGCAAGAGATTTCAGTACTCCACTTTCAGCAATAGATAAATCATTGAGACAGAAAATCAATAAGGAAACATTGGATTTAAACTATACATTCAAACAGACCTAACAGACATATACAAAACATTCCATGTAACAGCAGCAGAATACACATTCTGCACATGGAATGCTCTCCAGAATAGATCATATACTATGCCACAGAACAAATCTTAATAAATTTAAGAAGATGGAAATCATATTAAGCATCCTTATGACCAAAATTGTGTAAATAGAAATTTTTAACAAGAAAATTGGAAAGTTCACAAATATGTAGAGATTAAACAGCATGCTCCAGAACAATGAATGGGTCAAAGAAGAAATCAAAAGAGAAATAAAAAAATATCATGAGATAAATGAAAATAGAAACACAACATAACAAAACTTTTGGGAGGGTGTTCTGATCTATAGACATTGTGTGTCTTATTTGGGTGTCTAGTATATTGCTTTTGTGAAGAGGGTTGCTTTAGGTTTCCTGATGCTATTTAAACATTTGATTTTTATGTTTCACTTCCCTTGCTCTGATTTGTGGATATCAGGTGATCTTCAGTTTATATTTTGGTTTCCCAGAAGCACACTCACATTGACAGTGTTACTGGACAGGGGATATTAGTTTCTGGTTCTATGAGTCATTAATATTCTAAAAGCTATTGAGTAAAGTGCCAACTTGATTTCACATCTCTATTTACAGTATATTTGGGTAGAGAGTCTGCATTCATGAATCTGATAGGCAGCTGAGGAGGTGAACAACTGTGAGTCAGTGAGGGAGAAGTAGGGATGTGGTAGAAAGAAACTTTACCTTGTGGGGGATAAATCATGGCATCATGTCAGAAGTTACATAGCCTGGCGGCTATGGGTTTGTCTGTGAAGGGACTCCGGAAACAGTAATATTTGGGATTCAGTTTTAAATTTTCCTTATCTGTGCTATAGTTCACTTACATGATCTGCATTTCAATAGCAACTTATGTAGATATGCGTTGGAGAGAAGGGAACATAACTCCGTTCACCTGTGTAGCAAAATGGATTCAACTCAACTCCAGAAGAGCTAAGAATTGTTTATGCATATAAGAAGGGGCTGAGAGAAGCCTGGAGCTGCTATCTGCAATAGCCCCAAATCATTACGTGTAGATTTGCCAAGTAACAAAGCAAAAGAGTGAGTGTCCTTTCATCCTCAATAAAATTGTTCAACACAAAGAAGTATTGGATGTATTGTTTTTGTTATTTCTATTTGTGCAACGATTTTCTTTTAAGAACTAAGTTGAATTGATAGTCACATAGAATTATTTTTAAAATCCCAGGTAGCATTTATATTCTTTAAAAATGCAGTTGCTTGTAAGAAAAACATGCTTATAAGGTCAAGATAGAAGCACAGATGACTTCTTTTTCTCAAGGGTGTTATTAGATGTGCAGAAAAAAAAATATTAAAGTTGTCAGCTGACATTGGTGATAGTCCTTTGTCACCACCCTGGCTCAAATGGGTATGTTTTAAACTTAGATTTTGGAACAAGAAAGACATAGCTATGAAAAATGATCTCATCATTTTCATCAGGATAATCTCTAGTGACTTTCAATAATGATAGAGTCTGACAAAGTATTTCCATTTAAAAATGCACTTTTTTTGTGAAGTAATACAGTAAAGAGGTTCACTATCATTCTTCTACCTAAGCAGGATTGAAGTTTCTGGTGAGCGCTTCCCCCGGACTGAGTTAGGTTACATGTTTGTAGTCAAATGAGGTATATTCTTCTTAGTTTAAAAAAAACAAAAACAAAAACAAAACATATACCTCATTCTCTTTGCTCACTGCCGATGAAATTGGGCACTTTACTATCCCCTTAATAATGTATAGACAGTACCATGTCATGGATTGTGAGAGGGTATTTGGTAAATTAGTGAAAGCATAAGCTTTAGCATTACTTCTATGAAAATTAAATGTGGAATTCAATAGAGTGTGTCTAAACTGAACAGAGCATTAAATTAAATTTGTATTCCTTCATTTTGGTTTAAGAAAATAAAGGAATTATTGGTGGAGCATAGAATGTGGATTATTCATAGAACTGAAGCAAATTATTAATTTTAGATGGAAGACTTATTCCTATTTAAAAGAATGCTTGGTTATTTAATGTAAGCCATAATTTGTGAGCTTAAACATACAGCAAGAGAAAAAAATGTTAAGCCTGAAAAGTTGGAAATTGATTTTGTTTTTATCATTTATTTGGAGGAGGGAAAGTTTACAAAAAATTAGAATTAGAAAACAGATTCCAAACGGAAAATACAGGTTACTGATTGGGGAAGAGACTTAAGGGGAAAACTGGGTCTCATATAAAAACTCTCAATTCCTGCTGCTGCTGCTGCTGTTGCTGCTGCTGCTGCTGCTGCTGCTGCTGCTGCTGCTGCTGCTGGAGGATTGGTTGTAGACTGGCCTTCATGCCACGAAACAGCTAGAAAACTGAGGAAAATATAGGACACATCTGTTTGTTATATAGAACAGCCAGCGTATGATTCTGATCCCTAAGAGAAGGGAAACAAGCACCATGAGCTCTCCTCACCATGGCTTTCTGACTAAAGGAAATGTCTGAATTGCAGTGCGGGGATGTATAGCCAAACAGACCCTGGCATTCTTACTGAATTGAGGACATAGAGATAGTAGTTCAGGGAGGTCAAAGTAGGTGGAATTTGTAGGGCAGAGTGTTAGAGAATTTTGGTTTACATAGAGAGCTCCAAAAGCCAGCAAATTGGACCTGTCAAGTGTTTGTGTAGGAGGAAATTCCACAAGGCCAAGCAAAGAACAGTTGTGAGGAAGCCATCACTTATACCTGCCAGAGAGATATCAGCATTCCTACTAGTCAGAGTCAAGAGACCTTTTAAAATACCACAGGCCTTTGATAGAGGAATCTATAAAGGTCTCACACCTTAGTAGTACAGTCTCACACCTTTTGCGCGCGAGAGAGGTTATTCTAGAACCACACTAACACCACTTAAAACACAAGCCTTGAAAAGATTAAGCTGGGGCGCCTGGGTGGCTCAGTTGGTTAAGCGACTGCCTTCGGCTCAGGTCATGATCCTGGAGTCCTGGGATCGAGTCCCGCATCGGGCTCCCTGCTCAGCAGGGAGTCTGCTTCTCCCTCTGACCCTCTTCCCTCTCGTACTCTCTATCTCTCATTCTCTCTCTCTCAAATAAATAAATAAAATCTTTAAAAAAAATAAAAAAAAGAAAAGATTAAGCTGATTTGCAAGAAACTTAGTGTCACAAACTCTAAATTTTTGATTGAAATTTTACCCTACTTGTATGTTAACCTGTCAGCCTGCCATACTTTCATAGAAGCTGGTAGGAGACATAAGACTACTGGATTTGAGACAAAGGATAGTTTATTATTTGTAGCAATAATAGTAACTAGAATATAAGTATTTTTGTGTTGGTTTCCTGAGTCTCAGTTCCCACAGGCAATGCAGAGAATTGTCTATAATGTGGGTCATGGTACAGGAGAGGAATCTAGATCTTAAGGAATCAGAATCTTTTATAATGGGAAATAAGCATGCTTCTTCTTGGCTCTTTATTTATAGTGGACACTGAGGATACCTGACATTTGTTCCAGAGGGAGACAATTTTTCTATATTCCAAGGTTGGTTGCTATGAAAACATCATTGAAAAGAGAGAACAAAACAAGGGGCAGTTTGTCCTCGCTCACGACATTTGCAGAAATGTGAGAGACCTGTGGAGGATTGTCCCAACAATATTCACCATCATTTTTATACCGTTTTGCCTTAAGTAAGCAACTCTGTTGGCCACTCTGATTTATGTAGCTGACAGAGTCTGGGACCAAATTCAGTCTATTTATCTCATGGAATATTTAATTAATATCAATAGGACTTAAAACAACAGAATATGGCCAACCTGCTGTTTTGACCTCAGTCACGCCCCCAACCAGCTTAAATTCTCATAAACCATTAGAATCCACTTTAGAAAGCAGTTTTGAGCAGCCTATAGCTCTAAGATACTGAGTTATACTGAAAAATTTTTGAAATTGGATGATAATGAAAACAAAATATAAAAAAGTCAGGAATGCAGTTAAAATAGTGTTTGGACAGATTTATAGCTTAAATGCTTATGCTAGAAGATAAGATCTAAAGCCAGTGATTTAACGATCTGTTTTAAAAGTTGAAAGGGCAAATTAAACTCAAAATATGTAGAATAAGGGGAAAAAGGGATATCAACAAAATAGAAAACAGTACAGAAAAAGCAACAACACTAAAAGCTAGTTCTTGAAAAGATAATTAAAATTGATAAAACTGTAGCCAAACTGTTAAAGAAAAAAGAGAAAGGACACAAATTATGAATATCAGGGGTGAAAGAAGTGATAGTCCCAGAGATCATAGAGAAATTAAGTGGCGAATAAGAGTATTATGAGCACCTAAATTGCCAGTAAAATATGTCGGATGAAATG
The DNA here is from genome assembly GCF_003265705.2 of Callorhinus ursinus. Classification (NCBI taxonomy): domain Eukaryota; kingdom Metazoa; phylum Chordata; class Mammalia; order Carnivora; family Otariidae; genus Callorhinus; species Callorhinus ursinus. The sequence goes on from NW_027397116.1 coordinate 15,963,170, forward strand.
GACAAACTCTTGAAACAGAAAAATAACCAAGCTGATACATGAAGAAATAGAAAAGCTTAACAAATTTATTTTCTCACAGTTATGGAAGCTGGAAGTCTGAGATCAAGGTATAGGCACATTTAATTTCTTCTGAAGCCTTTATCCATGGCTTGTAGATGGATGTCTTCTTCCTTTCTGTCTTCACATGATCTTTATTCTGCGTGTACCTGCCCTAATTTCCCTTTTATATAAGGTTGCCAGTCACATTAGATGAAGTCTGATGATCTCATTTTAATTAAATTACCTCTTTAAAGACACTATATTCAAACACTGTCAAATTCTGAGGTACTGGTAGAGCTTCAACATTAGTTTTGGGGGGATACAGATCAGCTTATAACACCCTATAAAAGAAATCAAATTTGTAAACAAAAATGTTCCCTCAAAAAGCCTAGATCCTGATGGTTTCACTCATGAACTTTATTACACATTAAAGAAATAATACCAATCCTACACAAGCATTTGGGAGAAAACAGAGGAAGAGAGAATGTGTACCATCTTGTTTTATGAGACCATCATAACTCTAACCCAAAGACATTAAAGATAGAGGAGATACAAATACTCTTTAAAAAATGGCAAATTGAATCCAGCAATATATAAACATAATACATTATGACCAATAATTATAATTATTCCAGTAATGCAAGTTTGGTTATACATTTGAAAATCAATGTAACTTATCCTTATTAAGAGAAAAAAAGGAAAAAAAAAACCCTGTACAGTCATAGTAATCTTTCCAAAAAAAAAGAAAAAAAAATTAGGCACCAATTCATGATTAAAAAAAAAAAATTCTTTAAACTCAGAGTAGAAGGGAACTTCTTCATACTGATAAAGATAATCTCCAGTCATCCTAAGCTAACATCATACTTAATGGTGAAAATTCAAATTCTTTTCCTGCAAGTACAAAAATGTTTGCTTTCATTCCTGTGTAGTATTATACAGAAAGTTCTGACCAGTGTAATAAAGCAAGGAATAGACATAAAGGCACACAGATTTTAAGTGAAGAGGTAAAACTATATTTGCAGACAACATGATCATGTGCATAGAAAAATCTGTCATCTTTAAAAAGGCAATTATCACAAATAAATGAATGTTTTAAAAATATTTTATTTATTCATGAGAGACAGAGAGAGAGAGAGAGAGAGAGAGAGAGAGGTAGAGGGAGAAGCAGGCTCCCAAGGAGCAAGGAGCCCGATGTGGAACTCGATCCCAGAACCCTGGGATCATGACCTGAGCCGAAGGCAAATGTTTAACCATCTGAGCCACCCAGGCTCCCACAAATAAATGAATTTTTTTTAACAAGATTGAAAAATCTTAGGTCAATATAAAAAAATCACTTCTATATACTAACAGCAAATAAACACTGATATTAAAAAAAAACGAGAGTAAATTCATGAAATACGTAAGAATAAATTTAACAAAATACATAAATGACATTTATACTGAAAACTATAAAATACTGCCAAGAGAAATTAACAAAGACCTAAATAACTGGAGAAACATGCTACATTCATGCTTATAAGAGTCAATATTGCTGAAAATTAATTGCACCAAAATTTGTACAATCAATTAAATCTTAATAGACTTTAATTTTGTTGAAATTGACAAGTGAATTCTAAAATCCAAAAGGAAATTAAAAGGACCTTTATGTAGTTGCTAAAATAATTTTGGAAAAAAATTGAAGATTTATACTACATAATTTTAAGACGTACTATAAAGCTATGGTAATAAAGACAATGTAATTTTGGCACAAGGGTGTATATATATCCCAATAAACATATTAGAACCCAGAAATAGACCTAGGCATATGTCAGTTAAGATATTACAAAGCTCATAATAGAGTTAGGATTGTCTTTACTATAAATGGTACCTGAACAACTGGGTATCTTAGAAATAAATAAACCTTGAATTTACCACATACCATACACAAAAAAGAACCCTGGATTTTAATATAAAAGCTAAACTTACACAATTCTTAAGAAAACAAAGGAGATCATTTTCATAAACTTGAAGTGGGTGACATTTTTTTAGATAGGAAAACAAAATCAAAACCATAAGAAACTAATTGACAAATTGAACTTGATCAAAGTAAAAAACATCTGTTCAAGTGACATCATTAAGAAAGTGAAAAGGTAAGGCACAAACTGGGAGAAAATATTTGTTAGTAACATTTATATTTGGCTTAGGATTTATATCCAAAATATATTAACTTCTAAGCTCAATAATAAGACAAAAAAGTGAAAGATTTGGACCGTTTCCCAAGGATGACATAAAGATGGCCAGAAAGCATATGCTAAGCTGCCAAATATCCCAGTTTTCAGGAAGATGCAAATTAAAATCACAGTGATACATTACCACTAGCTACCAGACTACTGATGAGAATGTGGAGCAACTGGAATGCTCCTACATTAAGGTGAGAATGTAAAATGGCACACTGCAATTCTACATTCCTGAAAGGAATAAAAACAAATGTCTACACAGGTCCATGTTTCTGAATATTCATAGCCCTCTGAATAGTAATAACTTCAGAAACTGGACACAACCTAAATGTTCATAAGTAAGTAGCTAAACATATAATGGAATACTACTTAGAAGTAAAAACAAATGAACTATAGATACACATATTGATATGGAGGAGCCTCAAAACATTTGTGCTAGTGTAGGAAGCCAGATCAAAAGATTATATCCTGTGACATTTACATAAAATTCTGAAAGAGGGAAAACCATCTATGGTGACAAATGTTTGCTCGGAGTCAGTGTTGGGGATATGAGACTAATGGCAAAAGAGCCCTAGAGGACTTTTTCAGGTAATAGAATCGTTCTTTGTTGTGATGGTCATTATAGTTATACATATAGATCCACAGACACTTTTCGAAAAAAACACATTCTATACTTAAAATTGGTGCATTTAATTGTATATAAATTATCAATGAAGTTGATTTTAAAAAACTGGAAGAGTAAAATATTCTTGGTGTTAGGAAAACAATTGACTTACCTTGATTTATTCAAAATATTAGAGTTGGCCAAGATTTTCTTTGGTTCAGGAAATGTGAGCATAGGTCACATGTGTCATTTCTTGTTGGGGGATTAAAACACGTTAAGTGCTTCCCGGTGCTCTCTTTTTCCTCTTGTATCATAACCAGTAGTATTTGGAATGGCGGTTTCTTCATTGGCCTGGATTTCTGAGTGACTCGGATGAGCAGAAGCTTCCTGTTGATATAGGATGGATATATATACAGTAAAACTTTGTTTTTAAACTACTAAGATTTTTTTTTGTTTTGTTTTTGTTTTAGATTAAAAATAACCTACTTGGATGGACACAAAGATTTTTCCTTTCTTAGATGTGCCTGGCCTAATCATAGTTTTACTATGTATTTGAGCCCATATCTTCCTTTATGGGGTATAATCTATTTATGTAGTCTTGGCCATGATTTCTCTCCTTAGATGTGCCTTCTTGGTGTCTTTGTTTCATGACTATGTCCCATAATTCTTACATTCATTGTGGTGGAGAAGGAGATGTGACAGAAAATGGCCGGGTCAGCCAAATGTATCTTCATAACCGTCATATCTTTCTGATGGTCAACTGGTGTAACCATATTTGTATAAACCAATTCTCAGTGTCAATTATATGAGTTCTTAAAGTGGAAACTTTTATAATAGTTCATAAGTGGATAGAGTCAGACAGAATTTTGGCTACCTAGAAATCGTTCTGGGATATTATATATTTTTGAGTCATATAACATTATGGCCATTTGTGTTTGACTTCTACTTGCCATGATACTTTTGAGTTGTATGCTTGTTGTTTTATATATATATATAGTTATATATATATAGTTAGTTAGTTAGTTAGTTAGTACTGTCCTTTTTTATTCCAGAATATTGTTCTATTGTATAGATATACCACTATTTATCCTTTCTGTAATTCATGGACAGAGTTTTAAATTGCCTATTTAAGACTTTAAGGAACATTAACTTTTAATTATTCATATTATTAAGCATTATTATTTGGGATGATGTCAGATCCAGAATAAGGAAAATACAGTAGATTCAAAATGGATAGGAATTTGATATAAGAAGTTTTGCAGTATTTACAACAGAATGATATAAATTCTGTATTCTAATTCCAGAGGCCAAGAGTTACTGACTTTTTAAATGTTAAATCATGGTAAAACACTGGTTAAGTGGATGGATTCCCAGGTCAGATTTCTTCAGTTGACATCCCAGTTGTGGCACTTACTCATCACTGAACATTATTTTGGTTGATTAAACCTGTTTCCTTCATGCCTAAATTAGACATAATGTCTCTACATCGTAGTGTGGTCTTACCAGCATCACAGTGGTGCTATGGTGGATTGAATGAACTAACACTTAGAAAGAAATTAGAACAATGCTTCTATTAGCTATTATTTTCCTTCTCTTACATTCCTGCAACTACACATTTCAAACCAGCACCATTCCTCTCAAGCCTGCTTCCTCAGCACTTTGTACCATTGCTTGAAGCTATTTTTCATCAGCAGTCAACTGATCAGTAAAGAGTAGTCTCCGTCATTGCAAATTTGTTTGCCTATAGAATACTGCTGATGGATTCTATCTGTATGGATGTGGAGGTATTTATACTCTGAAAGATCAGTGTTCTGTATATTCTAAATTAGAGACTAACTTACTAGATATTCTATACACACACAAAAGAGTTTCAGCTCTGATGATATATAAATCCATTTTTCAGTCTATTTTATTTAAAATGTAAGCAAGTTTTGGGTAAGGTTGTACACTGGAGAGCAATCTTACTTTCTTTAACATATGGGGGCAAACTGCCAGGAATGATAGATTCTTACTATATTAACTTTTACTCAGTCTTTGATTCTAGGGAGAGGGATTGTTATGGGCTAACTTTAGGAGGCTCAACATAAACTCTTGACAATCGATGTTCATATAGAACCTGAATCGTAATAGCTACTGGACAGTCAGGCTGTGCCTTTGGTCTCTTAATCAGTTAGTGATTTCCAGTGACATAAAAGAGGGATATTTTCTCTCTTTACCTCAAAAACAGTTTTCCTTAGTAAGTCAATACTATTTTTTTTAATGAATTAGGCACTGTTGTAGTGAACAGAAAGAGATAGGTTCTCTTATACCTGACAGCATTAAGGACGACACTTGGAATTATGACTGAGACTCAAACAAAGAAAATCAGGGAAAACACACCTGTATTCAGTGCACTTAGGCTTCTTGCAAACTAGAGAAAAAAAATTATTTCTAGCTCAGAGGGCTTCCCTAAAAACCTATTTAAGCACTGGTTAATGAATAAGGTTCTTGTGGAAGTTCACTTCTAAGACATCTGATCATTCTAATAAGATTTGATTTCTTTTTTTTTAGTCAAATAAACTGATATGAAACAGAGATGCTTGTATCATTACAAAGAAGGCTTCCAGGCTTTTTTTTTTTTTAAAGATTACAATGACATGTAATGAAACTTGTAATTGCCTTATAAAATGGTGTCTTTCTGGCTCACTTCAGAGATTGCTTTATCATTAAAAGGGGACACAGTTCTTTTAGTGTTACAGCAATGAAGCCTTTTCTTACCTTCTAATTCCCAGCATGAACTGGTCATTTCCTCTGTCAAAACTGTTAACTGGGCTTAAATTTTGGATGTTAGTGCCTGAACCAACTTACTCTTAGGTTCCCCAAGAGATATATAAAATCTTTCTCAAAAATTCTTTGGACTTGTGTGATTGACACTTCCTTCTTTTGAGAGCCAGCATATGACTCACTTCACATTATATCCTGTATGTTTGATTTTCTCTATTTTATGGTCCTTTTTGTTTGAAATAAAGGATCAAGCAGCTGAGTTCAGAAAAGGCCTCATGATTGATTTGGGGTACTGGTGGTTATAAGCAGGGACACTTCTCTTAATCCTGTTGAAGTGAGAATTGGATCTACATGGAGGAAAGTAGTCTCAAAGGGCTCAGTTACTATTTTTAAAATATGAAAATTAGGTATGTAACTTTGTGAAAAATTAAAAAGTATTTTACCCTTGGAATAATTGGGAACTCTTGCTCACCCCAAACTGTCTTGGCATGTAGTTACCTTGTAAGGCTTAATTTTACAGGACTAAGGATAAACATGTACTAAAAATTCTTAGATTGAAAACCTAAAATTCTTCCAGAACTGTTTTTATATTGCAATATAATTAATACTCTGTTTTCTACTTTATTTTTGAATATGAATCTATAGAATTTGTGTGATTAAGTTCCTAAAAAAATCACTTTCATTTCAAATATTCACAGAACCAGGCCTGTGGCACTTTTCTCTCTTGGCTCTGCTAAGGCTCCTGCATCTTCCCTAGGGCTAGATCTTTGAGAAGAGGCTCTTTAACTGGGTCAAGTCCTTGGAAAATAAGGTGGTTTAATTGTGTGCCTAGGTTCACAATGCATTTAAATATTTGTTGCCTTTCTAGAATAGCCACTTGATTACTTCAAAACTTCACTACTTATCTTACAAGTCAGAGGAGTAGTATGGAATATGTTAAATAAAACCTGTTAAAATCCATTCAAAATAATATAATTAATAGAACATATCTGGTGTAAGAAACCATTAAACTGTTTATTGGTTTATTTCCAATTGAGTGTCATTAATTTCTCAAATAATTCTAAATTTATCACTAGTTAATCCCTCCTGTTATGTCAGGCCTCCTAGAATGAATTTGGAAGTTTTACTTCTCTTTTTTTGAATAGTTTGAGAAGCATAGGTACTAACTCTTCTTTAAATATTTAGTAGAATTCACCTGTGAAGCCTTCTGGTCCTGGACTTTAGTTTGTTGGAAATTTTTTGATTACTTATTCAGTCTCCTTACTAGTAATTGGTCTGTTTAAATTTTCTATTTATTCCTGCTTTAGTTTTGGTAGGTCATATGTTTCTAAGAATTTATCTATTCCTTGTATGTTGTCTAATTTGTTGGCATATAGGTTTTCATAATTTTTTTTCTAATTGTTTGTATTTCTGTGGTCTTGGTTGTTATTTCTCCTCATTTGTGCCTTTGAGTCTGTTCTCTCTCTCTCTCTCTCTCTCTCTCTCTCTCTCTTTTTGAGTCTGGCTAAAGTTTTATCAGTTTTGTTGATCTTTCCAAAGAACCAGTTCCTGGTTTCATTGCTCTGTCATACTGTTTTTTTTTTTTTATTAATTTTCTATAGCCTTTATTTCTGCTCTAGTCTTTATTATTTCCTTCCTTCTGCTGGTTTTGGGTTTTGTTTGTAGTTATTTTTCTAGCTCCTTTAGGTATAAGGTTAGGTTGTTTTTTTGAGATTTTTCTTGCTTCTTGAGGTGGGTCTGTATTGCTATACACTTCCCTCTTAGAACAGCTTTTGCTGCATCCCAAAGATTTTGAACTATTTTTTTCATTTTCGTTTCCATGTACTTTTCGAATACATCTTTGATTTCTTGGTTGACCTGTCCATTGTTTAGTAGCATATTATTTAACATCCATGTATTTGTGCTCTTTCCAAATTTTTTCTTGTGGTTGACTTCTAGGCTCATAGCATTGTGATCAGAAAAGAGGTACGGTATGAATTCAGTCTTTTTGAATTTGTTGAGACTTGTTTTGTGGCCTCATATGTGATGCATTCTGGAGAATGTTCTGTGTGTACTTGAAATGAATGTGTATTTCTCTTTTATGATGGAATGTTCTGAATATGTCTGTTAAATCCATTTGGTTCAGTGTGTCATTCAAAGCCACTGTTTCCTTGTTGACTTTCTGTTTGGATGATTTGTCCATTGATATAAGTGGGTGTTAAAGTCCCCTACTATTATTGTATTACTATAGATTAGTTACTTTATGTTTGTTATTAATGGTTGTATTTGGGTGCCCCCATGTTTGGTGTATAAATATTTATGTTGTTATATCTTCTTGTCTGATTTTCCCCTTTATCATTATATAATGTCCTTCTTTGTCTCTTGTTACAGACTTAGTTTTAAAGTCTATTTTATCCAATATAAGTATTGCTACTCCAGCTTTCTTTTCATATACATTGCATGATTGATAAGTGTTTCTCCATCCCCTCACATTTTTTTTAATTTTATTTATTTGAGAGAGCAAGAGGGAGAGCACTGTGTGGGGGGAGGGGCAGAGGGAGAGGGAGAAGCAGACTCTCCACTGAGCAGAGAGCCAGACATGGGACTGGATCCCAGGACCCTAAGATCATGAACTGAGTGGAAGGTGGATGCTTAACCAACTGAGCCACCCAGGTGCCCCTGTATCCTCTCGCTTTTAATCTGCAGGTATTTTTATGTCTCAAATGAATCTCTTCTAGGCAGCATATAGATGGGTCTTTTTTTTAATCCCCATTCTGTCACCCTATGTCTTTTGATTGGAGCATTTAATCCATTTACACTCAGAATAATTATTGATATGTATTTATTGCCATTTTGTTACTTGTTTTGTGGTTGTTTTTGTAGTTTTTCTCTGATTCTTTCATGGTTTGCTGGTTTTCTTTAGTGATATATTTGGATTCTTTTCTCTTTATTATTTGTATATCTATTAGTGATTTTTGATTTGTAGTTACTAGCAAGTTTGTATATAACATCTTCTGCATATAGCAGTTTATGTTAAATTGAGAGTCACATTGTAACCCATTCTTTACTCCTTTATCCCTGCAAGTTTTAGTTATATGGTATCTAGGACACTAGTTTTAATAGAATAATTTATTGCAATAGTTATTGCAAATGTGATCTAGATCAGATTTCTTTTTTAGGGTCCTGGTATACAAATTACACTTATCATATGATAACAATCTGGCAGTATTATCTCAATTTAGAAATTGCTTTAACACATCAGTAGACACAATGTCTATTATTTGTTATTAGGGTTGAAAATAAATACTAAAAATGATAGTTAAGTATTTTAGGGAGCATCTTAATTTATGGAAAATAGTGACACATCAGGTCACCATTTTCAGATACTTTTATTTTCTCCCAAGAAAACTCTCTTGGAAGGCTTAGTAGGAAGTAGCATTGTTATATAAGCTAGGTATTCTCTGAATTCTTTATAGATTGATTTTTTTTTAAAGATTTTATTTGTCAGAGAGAGAGAACACAAACAAGCACAAGTGGGGGGTGGGCAACAGGCAGAAGGAGAAGCAAGCTCCTCCCTGAGCAAGGAGCCTGATGCGGGGCTCTATCCCAGGACCCTGGGACCATGACCTGAGCCAAAGGCAGGCGCTTAATGACTGAGCCACCCAGGTGTCCCTATAGATTGATTTTTATAGCTGAGTAAGAAATTTCATTGTTTCTCTCAAACTTTAAAGCTAAAATTAATCTCTAAATAGTGATCTGTATATTAAAATGTGTGCAATATTTTTTTTTCCTAGGATTACCTCTGCAGATAATCCCTAAGTTTAACATTGAAGTTATAACAACCTAACTGCAAGTATATATTCTCTAGTTTCTTTAATCCTCATACAGCAATATTCTATTGTGGAATTTAAATGACAAATAGTAACTAAATAAATTTAGTTCATAGCAAGTTGTGTGAGGATTATCATGTTCTGATTTTAAGTTACCTGCTCTACTTCATTTCTTACCTCTCTGGTCATTCTGAAATATTTGTCTTGTTGGTAGAAACCATTGATTTTTTTAAAAATTATTGTCATTTGTCTGAAATGTGCCTCCTGCAGCAATTGCCCACAAAGCCCTTCCCATCTTCCCACAACTGTTTGTCTAGATAACTTCTGCATACTCTTACTAGAGTCTGCACTGCATCCAGGACATTATAACTCTTTACCCCTTCTCCTTGGTCTGGATCAAGTGCATGTGCTCCCATGATTAAAGTGATCATATAAGTTGTTAGCTGAGATACTTTGAGAGACAAAGGAGGTGCTAATTGGATGAGGTACTGGAAATGGGCATAAAAGATTTTCTAGGTAAACTGGAAGGTATGCTCAGGCTATAGTGTTATTCTGGGATAGCTTTATAAGTATTTTTATGTTTTCCAGTATCCTGCTAGCTTTCTATGGGTAGTGATTATGTCTTTTAATTTTGGGCTCTATTACCTGGCATTTTATAAATGCTTATGGAAATGAAATAAAAATGAATGAATATATAAATAAGAAAAAGAAGGGGCTGCAATAGAATCTAAGGCTCTCTTTTAAATTATAAAGGAACCCAACAGTCATACTGGGACTTGGCACTCACATCTTCTGTTGCAGGTAGCAAAACTGCCTGCATTCCCCAGCTATTGCACCCCTGGATTCAGCCTCACCTTTGCACCGTGTTCTTCAGGCTACTTCTAGCCAGTGGGGATGCTGATGGAGGCTCATTCCAGAAATAAAACTTTTATATTTATTCATTCATTCCTTTAACAGACAACTTTGATTTGGGGACTCTCCAAAGACCTGGAAAATCTTTCTCGGCACTGGTCTGCAGTCAGATTCTTCCCTACCCAGTTTCCCTTCACAGGGGTCAGATCTCTGTCACAGTTTGATGGCGATCTCTTCCATCTTTCTGTTTTGTTTTCTTTTTTTTAATCCACAATTGGCATTTCTCCCAATGAAGTTCTTGGAAATTGTTTTAGGTTAAGTAATACCCTTCGAAGATGTCTATGTCCCTGTCCCTAGAACCTATGAATAGGTTATTTGACATGGCAAAAGAGACTTGGCAAATGTGGTTACGTTAAGGTTTTGGGGAATAGGATATTGTCCTGACTATCTGGGTGGGTCTGCACAATTACAGTGTCCTTAGGAGAGGGAAGCCGAAGGGTCAGAGAGAGAAAAGGCAGTATGACCACGGAAGTGGAAGGAACGATGTGATGATGGCAGCAGAGGTTAGAGTAATGTAGCCAGGAGCCAAGGAGCTCAAGCAGCCTGCAGAAACTGCAAAAGGCAAGGAATGGATTCTCCCATGGAACATCCAGAAGGACCACAGCCTTTTTTCTTTTAGCCAGAAAGATCTGTTTCAGACTTTTGACCTGCAGAATTATAATAAATTTGTGTCGTTGCGGCCCCTACATTTGCAGTGATCTGTTAGAGCAGCAACACACGCATCTAGTTGCATTTCGACATCTTCTTGATGGAGCTAAACTAATGAAACTCTGAGTGTCTAATGTTTCCGTATCAGATGGAAAAAAAAATACATACAAGTGATGGTTTACAAGATTGTTCATAGAATTACTTCATTGTGTTGTCACTTCCGAAAGTCTTTACTTTTTTAAATAAATAGAAGTTCCCTGATGGAATAAAATTCCAGAAGGAAGAGACTCTCTGACTTCAAATGGCAGCTTAAATCATTTAGAAATATCATATGTAATATCTGTTGTTGAGGGAAGAGGTTTCAGACACCTATACATTGATAAAATATTAAGAAATCATTCTGAATAATGAATGATGCCAGTTGGAGGAAACAATAGTTTAAATCTTGGTCATGGAATATATTGTAGGGTTTTGTCTGTATTTATTAGACTGAAAAGCCTAAGTGAGTTCTATGAAGGCTTCTATTGTTTTGAAATGTACAGGGACAAAGAGAGTACGAGACAGCGTCTGCCAACCAGTTAGCCTACATGTCTGCAGCGTGCACAGTGCAGCATTGAGCCTATCCTACAATGCTGTTATTGTTCAAGTTCGTGCCTTTACTCCATTGGGCACTTATGCAATATTGAAAACATCGTATTCTCACAACAATCTTTATTATTAGCCAAATCTAAGATAAGTAAGTCTGTTGGTTTTTCAGTTTTCCTTAGAGACTTAAGCATCAAACTTTCCATTAAATCTGAAGTAAAGCCTACAAAACATGTTGTCTTCATAGCTTTTTTCTTTGTTGGAACTTGGCATATCTTGGTTGTTATCTGCTCTGCTTGGGTTACATGTATTATGTTGCATTCTGTGGTGTGTCCCTATTACTCTGAGAGTCTGAATTGAATTAACTAATCATTAATGGCTCTGTCTGAGAAATTGGAACTTAAATTGATGGGAATTAGTAAGAATAGTCTTTAAGAAAAAGAAACAAACTCCAGGAAAACTAATATTCACTGTTGTGGTCAGGCCTTTTGTGAAGTCTTTCAGTTCAATTTCCCATAAAGCATAATGCTAATGAGGCAGAGTTCAATTTCCCAAATAGCATTTTGACATTCCTGTAACTTCCTTTGGCTGATCATAGTTTAAGTATGATGTGGCACCTACATATTTTCTATCACAAGAGGAATGGTGAGAATGGTACAATGGACAGATTGATTCAGATCCACCCTATTATATATTAACTCATTAATTTATTTGCCGACTCAGTATTTACATTTTTATTATTTATTTATTTATTTAAATTTTATTATGTTATGTTAATCTCCATACATTATATCATTAGTTTTTGATGTAGTGTTCCATGATTCATTGTTTGCATATAACACCCAGTGCTCCATGCAGAATGTGCCCTCTTTAATACCCATCACCAGGCTAACCCATCCCCCCACCCCCTCCCCTCTAGAACCCTCAGTTTGTTTCTCAGAGTCCATAATCTTTCATGGTTCGTCTCCCCCACCGATTTCCCCCTTTTCATTTCTTAAAAAAAAAAAAATAAGGTAGTAGGAAGGGAGAAATGAAGGCAGTATTTACATTTTCTAAACATAATTGTTTAGAGAATTTGTTTCCAGACCGTATAAGGTAGGTACAGAGAAAAGGAGTTATAGTCTCTGCCCCCAACTAGTTCACAGCTGAGTGAGAGTTATATGAGTAAGTGAAGTGTCACAACCATGGTATAGAAAGAACTACCATAACATTATGGGTAGGTAGAAACACAAAGGAGGGTGCCAAAATCTGGCCCAGCAGGTGAGTTAGAAAAATCATCTTGGAGTGGGGAGTAGCACTTCATCAGAGAAGTAGCTGATAATGAGTTAGGTAAGGAAAGAGGAAGGAGGAGTTAGTCCACAGAGTGGGAACAAAATATATAAGGTGAGCAAAATCATACTGCATTTGGGAAAGTAGTTTGGCATTGCTATTGCTATGTAAGGATGCTTCTAGGTCGTGGTGATAGATGAAAATGAAGTGGTAGGCAAAAATTAAATGTACTCCAGGCAATTTCTTTAACCTTTTGCCTCCCGAAATATCTCTTAATACCTATTACTCCCTCTAAATTTTTCCCCCTCATCTCCTTGATTTTATTTACTTTTTCCTAAAGAAGACAGTTTAGTTCAGATTCAGTTCTGTCTGGCTTCTCCCCTGGGGAACATCTTTTGAAAAAAATTTTTTTTTCTTTGAGTTGTGGATTGTGACTTCTGATAATGTTGGCACCATCCACATCTGTATTTTCTCAGATCTGAGAAGTCAGCTTGGGTGCTTGCTATGAAACAGGTTACAGAGTAGAGGAAAGTTTGAGAGGCTGGGTATGCTGGCTTGAGTTTACCAAAGAACATGGCAGGAGATTTTATTTTAGAAACCTCTTCCTGGTAATGATATTTGGTAGTCAGAAGTGATAGAGACAGAATAGAGAAAAGCAGAGTAATTAGGAGGTCAGAGAAGACACTGAATCAAGAAATAACAGTAGGAACAGTGAAGAAAGGATAGATTTTAAGGTACAACTAATAAAATTGCTTACAAATTGCATTTTTGATAATTTGTAGTTTGGAAATCTGAGTGGATGCTGATATGATTACCTAAGCTAGAGAATACAGATAGAAAAGTAGGTTAGGGAAGAAATATTGTGGCTTCCTTTTGTTGATGAATTGAATTGGAACTGCTGGAGATCTCTTCGGTGGAATTAAATATATGGTTCTGTAACCAGGAAGTCCATTCTCAAATTGTAACTTGGGTTGGAGTGTCATCAGTCAAGAGATAGTAATGAAGACTTTGGCATAAATAATACCCAGAAAATAAAAATAACTAAACATAAAAGAAGTACTGGTACCAAGCACTGTTCCAGTTGCTGTACACATGTTAACTCATTAAATTATCACAGTTCTCTGAGGTAGGTTCTATTTTATCATCTCTATTTTATTAATTGGAAAACTTACACCTGAAGAAGGTAGTTGTCCACATTACAGCAAACCATGGAGGAGCTGAACTTCAAACCCAACTTTTCTAGATCCAGGTTCCCTTTTCTTGACTATTACACTACAATGTGAGGGTAAAGAGAACAAAATAGAAGCATCTGAATATCAGATCTCTGATGAAATGCCGCTGTATGTGAGTTGATAGAAGAAACCATAAAGGAACTTGAGAAAGAACAAGGAGGAGAGGGGAACAAGGATAAATTACTTCATAGAAACACATGGGAGAGAGCTCTATAAGAAGGAGGGAGTCGTCAATGGCATCAAATACTGGAGGAGAGCAAGGGAGTTGAAGCTGAAAAACATCTGTTAAAATAGCTTTTAATACTATTCTTGTCTTGGAAAGAATACTCCTAAATACTCAATTTGTATTTTTGCTGGGCCCAGAGAATTGTGCTTCTCTGCTATCTTTGAATACAGGGAAGCCATATAATTTTCTCTGAACAGTGAAATATAGTTGAAATGATTCCTGTCACTTCAACATCCAAGTACCTTACCACATTTCACCGTGTTCGCTTTTTCTGCCTTGCAAGCCTGGAAGCTAGAGATGCTCCTGTTAGCTTGCTTTGAGTAGTCCCCCTACCCCATGTCACCTTGTATTGGGCATGTAATATGAAGTGTATGTGTTAAATTACTGTAATCCAGCCCATCATAATTCATCAGTAGATCAATGGCAGTTTGTTTTAATTCTAAAAGTCATAATAGGCCTGTGTAGGAAAATATATCAGAGAATAAGAATATATGTGATTCTTATGCTCTTGGGAATTAAAATTTAGTACAAAAATATTTGACTAATAAAAATATCCAAGGAATTAATTAAAAACAATTTAATAAATGTAATAGACATATTTCTAAGTCAAAGGTTCTTTTTATTCTAAGTTTATAAAATCTAGTAAATGCAATATCAGGTTTATGGAGCATCACATATTTAGAATAAGCCATGGTAGCAAAAACTTTTATAAAGCTGAGCTTATAACCTCAACAATTTGTAGTGATTTTAAAAAATAAGTTAAAAATCCATTCTATTATAATTTGAATATCTGTTGACATATAAAAACTTTACTATAATTCCTACAATAATATGAAATACCAAGTAGATAGAGTATTAAAAATGCTTCTGTTTCTTTCTTTGGATTTACATAGAGCTTTTACATTTATAAAACACTTCTAAGGTACATTATTTTGATTCATCAACTGACACATGAGGTATTTTATTAATTTTTTTAAATGAGGAAACTGAGGATAGAATTTCACATGTTCTGTTTAAAGGGATTTATAATGATGGGGGCTCCTGGGTGGCTCAGCCGTTAAGCGTCTGCCTTCGGCTCAGGTCATGATCCCAGGGTCCTGGGATCGAGCCCCACGTCAGGCTCCCTGCCCACGGGAAGCCTGCTTCTCCCTCTTCTCCCTGCTTGTGTTCTCTCAAGCTATCTCTTTCTCTCTCTCTCAAATAAATAAAGTCTTTAAATAAAGAGATTTATAATGATTTGTATTTCAAATTAATATTTTTTCTCTGAAAAATATATTTACTACCTTATAGACACATGAACTCACTGTAGCGTATTATGATACAATGAGTATTGTCATCATGAAGGAAAAGGCCAGAAAATATCTATCATGTTGTATTAGGGTAGTTAATGTTTATAATTGAGAAATTTAAGCAGATAAAGCTTTAAAATATATATAAGAAATGCCCAAGGGTGATTACATTAAGTGCCAAAAATGTAAATAACATGTAATCCTGTTCTTAATTTTGTATTGTACTCTGTGTCTCTCTTCTCCCAACTGTGTGTTCTAGAATTTAATTTAAATGAGCATTAGATATGGAGCCTGAGGAGCATAAATGTTTAATTTTGTCAGTTGCATTTTTGTCTTTTTGTCTCCTTGTATATAATGTGATCTTGATTTTTCTGGGTTCATATTTCTTTGATTTCTTTGAGAAATCTATTGATGTTTTTCTACTGTAAAAATATGAAAAACCAGAGATTTGGCAGTTGTAAAATGTCTGGTGGTAGAAGTAGTCCAGGGCGTCGGTTGTGTGGCAGACCTTGAAAGGGGAATATGGGGAAAGAGGAAGTGCAACCAATGAAATTTCTTTAAATAGAACTTCCTTATTCATTAAAGATAAAGTTAAAGTTAAGATCTGAAGAACCCCAAGGACAGGGAAGAAAACCCTGGGTCTATTGATAAATCAATGACAGAACATGTATCCACACAGGGCTCTCATGACTTTGGGGGCCACATTGGTGGGGGAGGCAATGGGTACCACAGGGGATAAGGGGTAGAAGGTAACTGCAAATGAGAATAGATGCAGGTTTATAATAGAGGACCCTGTGGGTCCTTCAGGCACTCAGATTATTTTCACAAATTTGTCATCAGTGAGGTACGTGCTAGGAGACAAGAGTCCAGTGATTGCTGCCCCTCTATAGCGAGGGAGCTCCTGGCAGTAGAACCATGTTTTGTGCATCTATAGATTTCAAATTCTTAGTACCTAAAGGAAGAAAATAAATGTCTGAAGATTTGACTTTTGTAGTATATCTCCTTCAATACAGTGGTAACAATAATGCTAAAGAAATGAAGGAAAAATGAGGAGTGTTTCTGTGGCTCGGTCGGTTGAGCAGCCAACTTTTGATTTCAGCTCAGGTGATGATCTTAGAGTCATGAGATCGAGCCCTGCATCAGGCTCCATGCTCAGCGGGGAGTCTGCTTGAGATTTTCTCTCTCCCTTTGCCCCTCCCCCTGTTTACACATGATCACATGCCCTCCCTCTTTCTAAAAATAAATAAATCTTAAAAGAAATGGAGGAAAAACGAAAGTTTTACTAAAATTTATTATCTAGGTTTGTCACAGTCAAGGCAAATAAACAAAAATAACAGGCTATTAGTTAAATTGGAATTTCAAATAAATTTGAAAAATTTTTTAGTATAGATCTTTCCCAGCTATTGCCTCCATGCTTTATCTAGTGATACTAGACTTCTCTGTACTACTTTACTCCTATGTATGTTTGACTGAATTTACTGTTTTCTTTTCTCTAAACATTTCTTAATTAAAACTGATGAATGGATTACAGACATAACTTTAAGTTTTATTTTTACTTACAGACAAAGATTCCTTTGAAATTTTATTATATCTTTTCTCTCTAATAGTATCAGGTATAGTAATGTTTTGAGAGCTGTGCTCATAGAACATGATAAAATCTACATTTTTGAGGACGATGTAAATTGACATCTTACTGCAGTTTTCATGGAATCAGACTGTGAGTTCACTGAATACAAATAGCATATCAAAATAACGTGAATCATCTCACATTATCCAACTCACGCTGACAAAGCAAAGGGATTTATAGCCATAGCTGCCATTCCTTTATTTAGACACTTATTCATCTTTTTTCAAATATAAGTACCTACTCTCATTATTTTTATCATTTATCTTGAGAGCTGAAACTGGTAGGACCATATTTTCTTGTGCCTAGAGCATACATACGATTTTCTGAATAGAACTTAGAAATATGTATTCAGTGTTGGTTTTAATATTTCTCTGGTTTCTTCCTGTAGGGTGAATTGGTTTATGAAGATTTAGGCTGCAAGAATCCTGTCTTATCTAGATCCTTATATACAATTTGAGGAATTTAGTTATAGAAGGTATTCTGAAATCATGTCATTGATAATGATGAAGTAAATAAAAAACTAATTGCCCTAATAAATGTCTAACTCACATAATTTCTTGTTATTCAGCCTTTTATGACTTGACCTATTCTAAATTATTTTCCTTAATGTATGCATGCAGATACAAGTAAACAACAAAGCAGGTGTGATGTGGTCTTTAATTTGGGGCCTTTTACCAGTAATATTATAAAGCAGCTCGTGTATGCTTCCTATTTATGAAAGTTTTAAACCACTTATTTAAAAAGCTTTTATATTTAAAACCCTTTTAATACTGTTTCAATTACAGTGTAACAACTTGGGATTTTGACGGGTGGCTATATATTATCACTTCCTATTTTAAGAAAATTGGGCTGTAAGTAATAGTGAAACAAAATAAACAGTGGCTTTAAACGGCTGAAAGATAACGTTTGATGATTCCATAGAACGTATGTGGAGTAGGTAATCCTGGTGTTCGCCCACCAGCTCCGAGACAGCCTGCTGTCATCAAAGTGTTGGCCTTGTGTTCTCAGGTCTGATGTTTCATGATTCCAAGTTGGCTGGTGCATCCCTAAACATCCCATCTTCCCATTCATAAGCTCAAAGGCCTGCAGCTGTAGGGTCAGAATGGCTAAAGAGCTTCCTTTTATGTTTTAATCAGGGAACAAAATGTTTCCCAAATGTTTTCCAGCAGATTTCCCTGCTTCTCTGCAGAATAGATTCAAGAGAACATGCTTAGTTTTTCCATTTTTGAGAGGGCTGCCACTTGTGTTTTATAAGCTCCATTAAGCTGCTTGTCTTATGTTCCATTATTGAGGTTTCACTGTTAGTTTCATATTCATAGACTAGAGGAAAATGGGATTGTGGTTGAAAAGTTGCATTCTAAGTGTTAAGAGATGTTTGTGTAGTTCCTGTATTCCTGTGTTTATGTTGTTTTAATTTTGAATGAAGTGGAGAATATGATGATGTTGCTGTGAGTTAAACTTGATTTAGACATGTCTGTATTACAGCACCGAATGAAGCCAAAGCATACAGTTTCAGTGGGCTGATATTTTATGCTTATGTGCCCTCAATAATTCTGAATGCAATTTTAGCACATTAGGAGATGTAAATTATCCAGAAAATGTTCTTTGCTCTGGTCAGTTCACAGTAGAACTGTTTTTGCTGAGTATATTCTAAAAGGTGATTGGTTAAACTGAAATGGGTTTAAAACAAAGCGAATTGGTTAATGACAAGATCAAAACTCTGGCTGTTGAGGAATATTTGGAGAAGTTAGAGATGCCTAGCTTTGAGAAGGGCAGACTCACACAGATAGAATTTTCTTTTGACACCGCAGGTTTGCCATGTGGAAGGAGAATGGGCCTCATTTAAGCAGCTCCTGACTACGTGTGCAAGTTTCAGGGAAGCAGATCTGGCTGAAATCTCTCATTTTCCATCAAATGAGAAGAGGGTGCCTGCAAGCTGATGAAGACCTCTAGAGGTTTTAAAACATTGATTCAGGAACCGTCTGTAAATGATATTTTAGAGGACTCTCAGGCAGCAGGTAGCAACTAGGAAATCTCTAAAATCTCTCTAGACCCTGAACTTTTAAATCTTTTAATTCTGTGATTTAGATTATGTGATAGAGTCCAGAGCTCTGTGGAAAGATGGGCATAGACCTATCCAGATAGCGGGAATTGATAATGGAAGTCTCCTGAGCTATCCTCACACATAACACCATCTTTGGCATCTAGCCCAGTCTAAGCCTCCGTTCTGCATAGCACAAACGTGGCTTTATCCTTTTACCAGTGTTTATTACACTCCAGAAAGCTTGCACATTCCAATGAAGTTTATGTGAGACTGATGTATGGAGCCAGAATGCCAGTTTATTCATTTACAATGAGAAATAAACCTGCTAATGGAAATATATATACATACATATATATATATATATATGTGTATATATATATTTAAGTATGGAGGTTCCTCAAAAGTTGAGAATAGAGGTACCCTATGACCCAGCAATTGCACTACTGGGTATTTACCCCAAAGATACAAATGTCGTGAACTGAAGGGGCACATGCACCCCAATGTTTATAGCAGCATGTCCACAATAGCCAAACTATGGAAAAAGCCTAGATGTCCATCAACAGATGAATGGATAAAGAAGATGTGGTATATATATATATATATATATATATATATATATACACCCACACACACAACAGAATATTATGCAGCCATCAAAAAAAATGAAATCTTGCTATTTGCAATGACGTGGATGGAACTCGCTTAACTTATGCTAAGCGAAATAAGTTAATCAGAGAAAGACATGTATCATATGATCTCACTGATATGAGGATTTTGAGAAACAAGACAGAGGATCATGAGGGAAAGGAGAGAAATATGAAACAAGACGAAACCAGGAGGGAGATTTTTTAAAAAATTTTTTATTGTTATGTTAATCACCATACATTACATCATTAGTTTTTGATGTAGTGTTCCATGATTCATTGTTTGTGCATAACACCCAGTGCTCCATGCAGTACGTGCCCTCTTTAATACCCATCACCAGGCTAACCCATCCCCCCACCCCCCTCCCTCTAGAACCCTCAGTTTGTTTCTCAGAGTCCATAGTGTCTCATGGTTCGTCTCCCCCTCCGATTCCCCCCCCTTCATTCTTCCCCTCCTGCTATCTTCTTCTTTTTTTTTTTCTTAACATATATTGCATTATTGGTTTCAGAGGTACAGATCTGTGATTCAACAGTCTTGCACAATTCACAGCGCTCACCATAGCACATACACTCCCCAATGTCTATCACCCAGCCACCCCATCCATCCCACCCCCCCACTCCAGCAACCCTCAGTTTGTTTCCTGAGAATAAGAATTCCTCATATCAGTGAAGTCATATGATACATGTCTTTCTCTGATTGACTTATTTCACTCAGCATAACACCCTCCAGTTCCATCCACGTCATTGCAAATGGCAAGATCTCATTCCTTTTGATGGCTGCATAATATTCCATTGTATATATATACCACTTCTTCTTTATCCATTCATCTGTCGATGGACATCTTGGCTCTTTCCATAGTTTGACTATTGTGGACATTGCTGCTATAAACATCAGGGTGCATGTACCCCTGTGGATCCCTACATTTGTATCTTTGGGGTAAATACTCAGTAGTGCAATTGCTTGATCATATGGTAGTTCTAATTTCAACTTTTTGAGGAACCTCCATACTGTTTTCCAGAGTGGCTGCCCAGCTTGCATTCCCACCAACAATGTAGGAGGGTTCCCCTTTCTCCGCATCCCCACCAACATCTGTCGTTTCCTGACTTGGTAATTTTAGCCATTCTGACGGGTGTGAGGTGGTATCTCATTGAGGTTTTGATTTGAATTTCCCTGATACCGAGTGATGTTGAGCACTTTCTCATGTGTCTATTGGCCATTTGGATGTCTTCTTTGGAAAAATGCCTGTTCATGTCTTCTGCCCATTTCTTGATTGGATTATTTGTTCTGTGGGTTTGAGTTTGATAAGTTCTTTATAGATTTTGGATACTAGCCTTTTATCTGATATGTCATTTGCAAATATCTTCTCCCATTCTGTCAGTTGTCTTTTGGTTTTGTTGACTGTTTCTTTTGCTGTGCAAAAGCTTTTTATCTTGATGAAGTCCTAAGAGTTCATTTTTACCCTTGCTTCCCTTGCCTTTGGTGATGTTTCTAGGAAGAAGTTCCTGCGGCTGAGGTCGAAGAGGTTACTGCCTGTGTTCTCCTTTAGGATTTTGATGGACTCCTGTCTCACATTTAGGTCTTTCAACCATTTGGAGTCTATTTTTGTGTGTGGTGTAAGAAAATGGTCCTGTTTCATTCTTCTGCATGTGGCTGTCCAGTTTTCCCAACACCATTGGTTGAAGAGAATTTTTCCATTGGACATTCTTTCCTGCCTTGTCAAAGATTAGTTGACCATAGATTGAGGGTCCATTTCTGGGCTCTCTATTCTGTTCCATTGATCTATGTGTCTGTTTTTGTGCCAGTACCATACTGTCTTGATGATGACAGCTTTGTAATAGAGCTGGAAGTCCGGAATTGTGATGCCACCAGCTTTGCTTTTCTTTTTCAACATTCCTCTTGGCTATTCAGGGTCTTTTCTGGTTCCATAAAAGTTTTAGGATTATTTGTTCCATTTTTCTTAAAAAACTTGATGGTATTTTGATGGGGATTGCATTGAACGTGTAGATTGCTCTAGGTAGCATTGACATCTTCAAATTTATTTGTTCTTCCAATCCATGAGCATGGAACATTTTTCCATTTCTTTGTGTCTTCCTCAATTTCTTCATGAGTATTTTATAGTTTTCTGAGTACAGATACTTTTCCTCTTTGGTTAGATTTATTCCTAGGTATCTTATGGTTTTGGGTGCAATTGTAAATGGGATCAACTCCTTAATTTGACTCTCTTCTGTCTTGTTGTTGGTGTATAGGAATGCCACTGATGTCTGTGCATTGATTTTATATCCTGCCACTTGGCTGAATTCCTGTATGAGTTCTAGCAGTTTCAGGGTGGAGTCTTTTGGGTTTTCCACATAAATATCATATCATCTGCAAAGAGTGAGAGTTTGACTTCCTCTTTGCCGATTTAGATGCCTTTGATTTCTTTTTGTTGTCTGATTGCTGTGGCTAGGACTTCTAATACTTTGTTGAATAGCAGCGGTGATAGTGGACATCCCTGCCATGTTCCTGACCTTAGGAGGAAAGCTCTTATTTTTTCCCCATTGAGAATGATATTTGCTGTAGGTTTTTCATAGGTGGCTTTTATGATATTGAGGTATGTACCCTCTATCCCTATACTCTGAAGAGTTTTGATCAAGAAAGGATGCTGTACTTTGTCAAATGCTTTTTCTGCATCTATTGAGAGGATCATATGATTCTTGTTCTTTCTTTTGTTAATGTATTGTATCACGCTGATTGATTTGCGGATGTTGAACCAGCCTTGCAGCCCAGGGATAAATCCCACTTGGTCGTGGTGAATAATCCTTTTAATATACCGTTGGATCCTATTGGCTAGTATTTTGGTGAGAATTTTTGCATCCATGTTCATCAAGGATATTGGTCTGTAATTCTCCTTTTGGATGAGGTCTTTGTCTGGTTTGGGATCAAGGTAATGGTGGCCTCATAAAACAAGTTTGGAAGTTTTCCTTCCTTTTCTATTTTTTGGAACAGTTTCAGGAGAATAGGTATTAATTCTTCTTGAAATGTCTGATAGAATTCCCCTGGGAAGCCATCTGGCCCTGGGCTTTTGTTTCTTGGGAGATTTTTGATGACTGCTTCAATTTCCTTGGTGGTTATAGGTCTGTTCAGGTTTTCTGTTTCTTCCTGGTTCAGTTTTGGTAGTTGATACATCTCTAGGAATGCACCCATTTCTTCCAGGTTATCTAATTTGCTGGCATAGAGTTGCTCATAATATGTTCTTATAATTGTTTGTATTTCTTTGGTGTTGGTTGTGATCTCTCCTCTTTCATTCATGATTTTGTTGATTTGGGTCATTTCTCTTCTTTTTGATAAGTCTGGCCAGGGGTTTATCAATCTTGTTAATTCTTTCAAAGAACCAGCCCCTAGTGTCGTTGATCTGTTCTACTGTTCTTTTGGTTTCTATTTCATTGATTTCTGTTCTGAATTTTATTATTTCTCTTCTCCTTCTGGGTTTAGGCTTTATTTGCTGTTTTTTCTCTAGCTCCTTTAGGTGTAGGGTTAGGTTGTGTATGTGAGACCTTTCTTGTTTCTTGAGGAAGGCTTGTATTGCTATATACTTTCCTCATAGGGCTGCCTTTGCTGCATCCCAAAGATTTTGAACAGTTGTGTTCTCATTTTCATTGGTTTCCCTGAATTTTTAAAATTCTTCTTTAATTTCCTGGTTGACCCATTCATTCTTTAGTAGGATGTTCTTTAGCCTCCCTGTAATTGAGTTCTTTCTGACTTTCCTCTTGTGGTTGAGTTCTAGTTACAAAGCATTTTGGTCTGAAAATATGCAGGGAATAATTCCAAACTTTTGGTACCGTTTGAGACCTGATTTGCGACCTAGGATGTGATCTATTCTGGAGAGTGTTCCATGGGCACTAGAGAAGAATGTGTTTTCCATTGCTTTGGGATGGAATATTCTGAATATGTCTGTGAAGTCCATTTGGTCCAGTGTGTCATTTAAAGTCTTTATTTCCTTGTTGATCTTTTGCTTAGATGATCTGTCCATTTCAGTCAGGGGGTGTTAAAGTCCGCCACTATTATTGTATTGTTGTCAATGTGTTTCTTCGCTTTTGTTATTAATTGCCTTAAATAATTGGCTGCTCCCATGTTAGGGGCATAGATATTTACAATTGTTAGATCTTCTTGTTGGATAGACCCTTTAAGTAGGATAGAGTGTCCTTCCTCATCTCTTATTACAGTCTTTGTAATCTAATTTGTCTGATATAAGGTTTGCCACCCCAGCTTTCTTTTGGTGTCCATTAGCATGGCAAATTGTTTTCCATGCCCTCACTTTCAATGTGGGGGTGTCTTTGGGTCTAAAATGAGTCTCTTGCAGACAGCATATTGATGGGTCTTGTTTTTTAATCCGGTCTGATAGCCTTTGTCTTTTGATAGGGGCATTTAGCCCATTCACATTCAGGGTAACTATTGAATGATATGAATTTAGTGCCATTGTATTGCCTGTAAGGTGATTATTACTGTATATTGTCTGTGTTCCTGTCTGGTCTATATTGCTTTTAGGCTCTCTCCTTGCTTAGAGGACCCCTTTCAATATTTCTTGTAGGGCTGGTTTCGTGTTTGCAAATTCCTTTAGTTTTGTTTGTCCTGGAAGCTTTTTATCTCTCCTTGTATTTTCAATGACAGCCTAGCTGGATAGAGTATTCTTGGCTGCCAGTTTTTCTCATTTAGTGCTCTGAATCTATCATGCCAGTCCTTTTTGGCCTGCCAGTTCTCTGTGGATAAGTCTTTTGCCAGTCTAATGTTCTACCATTTTGGTTACAGATCTCTTCTCCTGAGCTGCTTTCAGGATTTCCTCTTTGTCTCTAAGACTCATAAGTTTTACTATTAGATGTCGGGGTGTTGACCTATATTTATTGATTTTGAGGGAGGTTCCCTGTGCCTCCTGGATTTTGATGCCCGTTTCCTTCCCCAAACTAGGGAAGTTCTCTGCTATAATTTGTTCCAATATACCTTCTGCCTGCCTCTCTCTTTCTTCTTCTTCTGGGATCCCAATTATTCTAACGTTGTTTCGTCTTATGGTATCGCTTATCTCTTGAATTTTGCCCTCGTGATCCAGTAATTGTTTATCTCTCTTTTTCTCAGCTTCTTTATTTTCCATCATTTGGTCTTCTATATCACTGATTCTCTCTTCTGCCTCTTTTATCCTAGCAGTTAGCGCCCCCATTTTTTATTGCACCTCATTAATAGCCTTTTTGATTTTGACTTGGTTTGATTTTAGTTCTTTTATTTCTCCAGAAAGGGTTCCTCTAATAACTTCCATGCTTTTTTCAAGCCCAGCTAGTATCTTTAAAATCATGATTCTGAACTCGAGTTCCAACATCGTACTAAGGTCCTTATTGAGTAGTTCCCTGGCAGTCAGTACTACCGCTTGTTCTTTTTGTTGTGGTGATTTTTTCCATCTTGTCATTTTGTCCAGAGGAGAATAGATGAATGAGAGAACAAAATTCTAACAGGGTAACAATGTTCCCAGAAAATATACTCTAAACAAATCAGAAAAGTCCTGACGCTGGGGGAAGAGAAAGTGAGGGGAAAGAAAGGAAAAAGAAAAAGAAAAAAAAGAAAAAGTAAAAGATAAAAACAAACAAAAACAGAACAAAACAAGAAAAAACAATATGAACAAATATGATCAAGCTGGTGCATAGATCAGTGTCACACACTTGATTTTGGGTGTATTTTGGTCTGTTAGAAGAAAGTGCCTCCAAAAATTTTAAAGAAAGAAAATGTTATATATGTACAAAAATAAGGGTTGTTACAATGAAGGGATGGAATATGACTGTAGATAAATTTATAAAAAATCTTTTAAAAGGAATTGATTAGAGAAGAAGTTGTTTGAAAAAAAAAGGATTTAAAAAAAAAAAGAAAAAAAAGAGCGAATGTGATCAGGCAGGAGACTAGAACAAAGCCATACACTAGAGATTTAGGGTATATTTTGATCTATTAGAAGAAACTGTATCTCAAAATTTTAAAGAGAGAACAACTTATATATATATGACAAAAATAAGGGTAACTATTCTGAAGGGATAGAATATGAGTCTAAAAATGAAAAACAAAAAATATGTTTTAAAAAAGGTATTCGTAGGATGTTGTTTGAAAAAGGGAAAAAGAAGAATTATAAAAAAAAAAAGAAAATTTAAAGAAATTAACTTTGAAAGACTAAAGAATCATGGGAAAAAAGGCATGAATTCTATGTGCAGTATTCCCCTAGCTCTGGAGTTCTCCCGTTCTCATTGATCAGTAATCTTGGTCTTGGCTGGGTGTTCTTGCTGATCTTCTGGGGGAGGGGCCTGTTGCCGTGGTTCCCAAATGTCTTTGCCGGAGGTGGAATTGCCCCGCCCTTGCCGGTTGGGCTAAGTAATCTCGGGTTTGCTCTTGGGAGCTTTTGTTCCCTGCAAGCTCTGGGTACAGCTTTGGAGGACGAGAATGAAAATGGCAGCCTCCCAGTCTCCGCCCGAGGAGCCGAGAACTCGGGGCCCCACTCCTCAGTGCGCCCCCACTCCTCAGTGCGCCCCCAGGGAAAGCAGTCAGTCCCTCCAGTCTCCCCGGTCTCCAGCTGCACTCTGTACTGACCCGGCCTGTGACCAAGCGTTTCTATCTCTGGCTCCCGACCCCGTGCAGAGTCTCCAAACCCAGCCGATCCCTGCGGTGCGCTCCTGCTCCTCTTCTCCCGGGGGAGGAAGGGGAGTCTCTCTGGATCTGCCACTTGTTGGGTCCCTGCTGGAGGAGCAGTGGCCTGACTGTGCCACAGATCACTGTTTATGGCAACCCTGAGCTGAGCGTGCACACCTCAGCTCCGTCTCTGCAGCCGGCTTCCCTGCTCCGATACCTGGGAGCTCTGCTGCACTCAGCTACCCCCAGTCTTTCTGTGACCCCAAGGGTCCTGAGACCACACTGTCCCATGAGAGTTCCACCCCCGGCTTAGCCACTAGAGTGACGTCCTTCAGTGGATCCAACTTCTAAAAGTTCCGATTTTGTGCTCCGCGGCTCTATCACTTGCCAGAAGCGGCTTATGGAGGCCCCCTCCCCCGCTGTCTATCCTCTGAATATCGCCTCAGATTCACTTCTCTGCACCTCCTACCTTCCAGAAAGTGGTTGCTTTTCTGTTTAGAGAGTTTTTGCTATTCTTCAATCTCCTGTTGAGTTCGTAGGTGTTCAGCATGGTTTGATCCCTATCCAGCTGAATTCCTGAGACCAGACAAAATCCAGGTCTCCTACTCCTCCGCCATCTTCCAGAGAGGGAGACTCTTAATCTCAGGAAACATACTGAGGGTTGCTAGAGTGGAGGGGGTGGGGGGGATGGGGTGGCTGGGTGATGAACACTGGGGAGAGTATGTACTATGGTGAGCGCTGTGAATTGTGTAAGACTGATGAATCACAGACCTCTACCCCTGAAACAAATAATACATTATATGTTAATGAAAAAATTAAATATATAATAGCTCAATAAAGCCAAAAAAAAAAAAAAAGAGTACAGACTGTGTGGGTTCCAATTCAGGTTCTCACATTTACTACTGTGGTTCTTTTGGCAAGTTGCTTAGCCTCACTGCTGCTTTTGCCACATCTGTAAAAAACACAATAATGCCCATCTTCAGTATCGTAAGGATTAGTGATGGATTATGTCTAAAAGATCTTTGAATAATGCCTGGCACACATTAAGCACTCACATATTAGTTGTTATTAACGTTATTAGCATTACTAAAATTTCAAGTTAGTCAAGTGATTTTGTTCTGAGGGACATTGCTTTTATTTAATTTTTCAAAAAGTATTTTGGTGTTTTTTTGTTGACATTTTGTTTTAATTTCATATGATAAGGTTAATGGCTTTATTTCAGTGTTCTTGGAGGGCACTTCACTATTTTCTGCCCACCCACATACATACCAACATCAAGCATGCAGGTAGTCAAAGAAAGAGAAAGTGTTACCGTATGCTATGATTAGTCAAGGGAAATTTCAAGATTAAATGAGTGTAAAATTTATGACAGAATTGGAAAATACCATACAAGTCCTATAAATTGCATCAAACTTTTTTTTAAAAAAAGGGCATTTTAAGCATATAGAAAAGGTTGTATTTTATGACACTGAATTTTTTCTCTAATGCTGTATCTGAAAATAGTTTACTTGGAAAATGTGAGGTCCTTTTGGTAATCGTTTTTCATTTAGCTCAACTGAGTAAAAAAAAATTATCGAGTTAAAAATCTGATGAAGAGTTTCTGTCAACAGATTACTTAATCTTATACCTGATAGGTCAGGTACTAGTCTTGTCAACTTGTTTGCCTATTTGACCCTATGAGTTTGATGCTTCCGTCTAATGATTATACATATCTACTGTGCCAAATATATAACATATATTATAAATAACCATAAACTAGGTGGTTTAAAGCAACATAAATTTATTTTCTCACAGTTCAGGAGGCCGGAGATGTGAAATCAAAATGTCAGTCACGTTGTTTTCTTCTGCAGGCTCTGAGGGAGAAATAATCTGATGCTTCTCTTTCAGCTTTAGTGGATACTGTCAACCTTTGGTGTTCTTTGGCTTGTAGTTACATCACTTAAACATTTCAAAATTAATCTAGCATCTGACTCTTACCTAATTCTGTAGCCATTTTCACATTTTATGGTATTTGTTACAACAGCATTCCACTTCCTGGTACCAAAATCTTTATTAGTTTTCCAGGGCTGTCATTACAAGTTACTATAAATCGTGACTTAAAACAGCAAAAATTTATTCTCTCATGGTTCAGGAGGCCAGTAATCTGAAATCAAGATGTCAGTCAAATTGGTTCTTTCTGAAAGGTCAGAAGAAGTAATTGTCCCAAGCCTCTCTTGGTTTATGGTGGTTGCTGGCAATCCTAGATCTATAATCCCTTGGTCTATAAATGAATTACTTCCATCTCCACCTCTACCTTTCCATCACTTTATTCTCTGTGTCTCTTCTCCATTGGGTCTCTATATCTTCTTATAGAAGGACACCAGTCATTGGATTTAGGACCCATCCCACATCCAGGATGGGTTCATCTCAAGATCCTTAACTCATTATGTCTGCAATGACCTTATTTCCAAATAAGGAAATGTATCTGTGTTTTTGTTGTAAAGTAGAAATGAAATCCCACTTCACTAGCTTCCAGGACCCTTCAGATGTACTGATGGTGTCTGACTTACCATGGTTCCACTTAGGATTTTTTGACTTTATAATGGTGTGAGGTGTCAGTAGAAACCAGACTTGGAATTTTGAATTTTGATCTGTTTCCAGGCTAGTGATGTGCTGTACAATACTCTCTGATGATGCTGGGCAGCAAGCTGAGCTCTCAGTCAGACAGATCACGAGGGTAAACGACCAATCCATTTATAGTCACCCTGTACCCACACACCATTCCACTTTTCACTATCAGTACAGTATCCAACAAATTACATGAGATACTCAACACTTGGTTATAAAATAGTCTTTGTGTTAGATGAGTGTGCTCAACTATAGGCTAATGCTGGGCTAAGCTGTGATGTTTGGTAGGTTGGGTATATTAAAGGCACTTTTGATTTAATTATATTTTCAACTTACAATGGGTTTATCGGGACATAACCTCATCTTAAATTGAGGAAGATCTGTACATAATTTTGGAGGACACTATCCAACCTACTACAACGTCCATTGTACTGGTGAGAAATAAGTAAAGATGAGTGCTGGTGAGTGTAGACGTGTTGGTGGGAAGTTCTATTCTGCTAATTAGTACATTTTTTTGAGAAGTAGTTTCATCATCTGTGTCTAAGAAGCTTGTGGAGTTCAGTGTAGTTAACATAGGATTGACATGGTTGTAATGGAAAATGGGAGAGAGTAGACTAACAAAACATATTAGTATTGAGTTTTGGGATCATGAATTTACATCTGCTACTAAGAACTTGAGCTTGAGATGCCATGGTATGGCCTTCAGTGTCCTCCATGATCCTAAATAGATTACATCTTCAGGTTTGCTGTTTGGCCTTCAGCCCATAATACAGTTGCAGGAACTTATTGCTGTTCTATAAAATTTCCTATCAAAATTCATACCTGTAAACCTTTGGTCATTTAAAAAATTAAAAAAAAATTGGCATTCCTTCTGTACTTTTTCCCTTTATTGACAGTCTATTCAAGACGATCCCTTAAATGTAGTTATCTCAGATAGGCTGTTGTAAGACTGTTCCATTTTCTGTGTTTCTAGAGCATGGCCCTTTTATATTTAGTTTATTTAATTCTTACATCTGTTATAGTTGGTAGTTAGTCTGCATGTCTGTCACACCATCTCGACTGTAAGATCAAGTAAGTGAAGGAATTGGTCACATTGAGTTTTGGATCTGTCTTGTATCTGGTACATTGCATTGCATAGAATAGACATTTGATAAATGTTTTTAGAACTGAGTTGGTGACAGCTCGCTAGTATATTTATATTTTATAGTTCGTATAGTAAGATAAACCTACTTACACAAATGGTTATGGTTGTTTGCTTTTCCAGTAAAGGAGATAGATTATTAATAAACTATATCTTCTCTCTTGCCAGTAATTCTTTGATTATATGGCTGGCCAGTTTTAACAGTACAAACCAAGAACCTTGAAACAGTGCAACAAACTGGCTTATATAACAATTTAATTTTGTAGCTTATTTTAATCTTGCCATGAGATTTAACTTGTTGCTAGCAGTAGGCTTCAAAGATTGGCATTGTTTATTATTATCAGTACCCTGTTTATTTTTTCTTTTATAAATAATATCT
The DNA here is from genome assembly GCF_003265705.2 of Callorhinus ursinus. Classification (NCBI taxonomy): domain Eukaryota; kingdom Metazoa; phylum Chordata; class Mammalia; order Carnivora; family Otariidae; genus Callorhinus; species Callorhinus ursinus. The sequence goes on from NW_027397116.1 coordinate 15,993,835, forward strand.
TAATAAAAAGCTATATTTTTAAAGGCTGTATCCATACACTTGAAATCATTTACTTAATGTCTACTTTGTACCCACTGCTATGCTTTATGTCTATCAAGGTGGATGCAGATTTGAGTGCAAAGCATAAATCCTGCCCTCTGGGAGTTCATGGTCTTAAATATACAAGATGACAGTGAGTGATACCAGAGAGTTGGTTTATATCAGTGTGCTAAATGATATGAAAGGAATTCTTTCATGGTGATTATAATACAAAAAAAAAAAGATTTCAGTCATCTTAATTAAAATGTGCCCTACATGTTGTTATTGTTAAAAAAGCAAGTGAAAATTTTTATTTGTATTGATGTAACCATCATTTATTGTTACTCTTAGGCCATACCCAGATTTTTTTAGGGCTCTGGAAAATTTTCTTTAAAATAGAGAAATCGATTCTCCATTTGGAATTCACCAGAAAAGGGAAAATGCTCAATTAAACAAAACTTAAAGAAAAAGTCTGTAAAAACCAGTTATTTTTATTATAGGTTAATTTAATCTAAGCCTTTATAATAAATGATAAACTATGTAAAAACCTAATTTTTATTCCCTAAAACGAATATGTGAAATTTAAAAGTAGACTGTTCTTTGGGAAAATAGATACATTTGGATACTAATATCTAATGGCTAGCAAATTAGAGCATGAAAATTTATGGAAAGTATTTTTTGAGGTTTAAATTATTAGGGAAAATAAAGGAAACTAGTTTGAATAGTATTTAGTAGTTTTGATAGTATTTCCTTGAAAATAATAAAAGGCAATTTCTATCTCAAAATTTGTCCACTCTGGGCCAGGCAAGATCCTGTTCTTTAAGAATTCAGTGGTGAGGGCCCAACAAGTTCCCTCTCTCCAGACAGCCTGCATTTTAGTGGCAAGAGGTGGTATAATTATAGATTACAAAAATATGCTCAATAAAATAAATAGGATTATGTGGTTGAGTATAACGAAGAGACCTAACCTGGTAGGATGGTCATTTAGCACTAAGCCGAGACCTCAAGGTTGAGAAAGAGCCAGCCAGGCAAAGAATCAGCGAAGAACAATTCTTTCATGTTCCACAGGTTATAACTGATTATGTTAGGTCCAGAAATGTCCATGCAAAAATGTACTTGTTTTTATTAGAAAGTAGAAATCACATTTCATTATATACCTAACTTTACTTGGTATGAACACACTTTTTTCAAATGAATCATATGGTTAATAAGGTGAAAAATATGCATTTTAAAATGAAGAGTAATTTGCATTAAAATGAAGCTTGTGAAGTTCAATTGCCTATAATCTCACTAAGCCATTCTAAAACGTACTTTTATTGAGTTTCAGTGTGTTACAGCATGACTGCATGAAGAAGCACATTCTCAGTGGGGAAAAAAAAAAGCAAACCTTCTAAAAACACATCCAGAAAGATGCCCTATTTAAATGTAATGACAACACAAAGAAGGTTGAGGTTTGAATTTGGAAAAGACTATTCATTAGAAATAGGTTTTCCCTTAATTATGCCCTTTTTCCATATTGTGCATTTCTGAATATAGTTTTGGGCCAGCATTGTATATCATGATTTCTAGTTTCTATGTTACTCAGTCTTTCTATCACATTACAGTTACTTTAAAATGTGAAAAAAAGATTATGGTAGCCCTGATGAGGTTTCTGAGAAAATATCTGTCCGGTATTTCTCATTGAGAAATTTCATGATACACTTCTGCCCAAAATGGTGAAATAAAGCCTGGTAATGATAATACCATTAGGCAGGTATAACTAATTGTGTCACCTTACATCAGATTCATGTTTATTGCACTGATATCTCTCCTTTGAGGGGCCTTTAAAATTTTTGACAATTATTAAGGAAATAGAGAGTATGTAGTGGTTTTTGAGTACCTAGTTGTTTTTTTAAGCACATATCTGTTGAGTGCCTGCTATGTTCAAGGTACTTTTGTACAATGTTTCAAATTAGTACATAATCTTTTGTGTCTATCATTTAATCCCCAGAACAAATGTGTGAGATAGGTAAACACTCACACTTCATACTTAGTTTGCTAAGCCACTAGATTCTGCTAATGTCCCCAAACCTGTGTTTGTGCATCATCATTTTTTTTAATACAAGGATTTAAAAGAGGAACAGTGCTCTTTGAATTTTCTTTATTTTTTTATATTACTTCTAAACACATGCTTTTGAATTCTTCCTCCTTCCTCCTTTCTCAAGTAAATTTTTTCATCTTTAAAAAAGGATGTTAATCTCTACCAATATAGAATTTATTAAAGTTTATTATAAAGGATACAGAAAACAGTGTGTATAAAGTGATTATTACAGTTCCAGTTATAAAGAATAAATAATGTACGCAAAACAATGATTATAGTGTTTAACATAATAGTTTGTAGTTTCAATTTTCTGATGATGCTAATGGTATTGAAAATAATGTGATAGCATCAGAAACTCTTCCCACTTATCAGTCGTTCAGCACACCATTTGAAATGGCTTTTGGATTTTCCTGTTCCTCTCTGTTACCACAGTCAAGTGCATAATGCTGTGTATTAGGAATGATAATGATAATGAACCACTCTTTTTAGTTAGCCACCCAGGTACTCTTAGCATACTAGCTTGTACTATATCACCTTGCTCCTAAGCCGTATCTTTGGAAAACAATTCCAGTCTCACTTCCTATAGAAAAAGACCTCCAAAATCAGCCTAAGCAATTCTGACTCAAATGCTTTTTCTCTGACAGTGGTCTTTGAAAATGAAATAAATAACCATGAGAGTATCTTATAAAATGAAGCAAGTACCTCTTCCCTCTATGGTGTATCTTCAGTTGAACGCCAAATAACAAAAATAACAGATTCACAAACATTTTCAAAAATGCAGAAATATAAAATACTTATATTCAAGAACACTGTATATTAAAACAATACCACTTAATTTGAATCCATAAAAAAGTTTAATTAAAAAAACATTTGAAATAGCACTTACTCTCTAAGAGAGATGGAACTTTTTTCTTGAGAATAGAACAAAATATATCTGGCTGTTGACAGATGGGAGAAAATTAACAGATTATGGTTATATGGTGATTTAAGAAGTGCTGAATGGCCAGTCCAGAGATCTGGAGCTGTGCTGTCTATATTAGGCCACTCCTCTAGGTGGCCACTAGCCACGTGTGACGGTTTAGCTGTTGGAATGTGCTAATGCAAAAGGAGAAGTGTTCTAAGTGTGAAAAACACTGGATTCTTGAAGACTTAATTCTAAAAAAAAACACAGAGTATCTGATTTACAATTTATGTTGACTGCATGATACAATAACATTTCAAATATATTGAGTTAAATATATTTTTATTGTGGATATTAAAAATTTAAAATCACTTCTGTGATTTGTATTGGGTTTCTTTTGGACACTGCTGGTCTAGAGTCTAGTAATTGTATTTGTCCCTAAGGAGCTCTGTGTCATGGCCGCAGCATCCTTAACCAATTTTTTTTTTTTAAAGATTTTATTTATTTATTTGAGAGAGGGAGAATGAGAGATAGAGAGCACGAGAGGGAAGAGGGTCAGAGGGAGAAGCAGACTCCCTGCCAAGCAGGGAGCCCGATGTGGGACTCGATCCCGGGACTCCAGGATCATGACCTGAGCCGAAGGCAGTCGCTTAACCAACTGAGCCACCCAGGTGCCCCTGGCCGCAGCATCCTAAGTATGCAGGTATAGCGGGGATCTACAGTCCTTTTGTTTTCCGAATGTTCCATGATTCAGTTGTAAGTCTAGCTTCACACCCTTACAACTTAGAGAAGTCAGTACTTAACATATGTTTCACTCTTCTTTTCTGTTTGTTTCCTTGTTCTGAAATAGTTTGCCTATATGCAGAGCATTTTTGTAAAGATCTTTTCCAATCTGATGTGTTTTATTTTTTTTTAAAGATTTATTTATGAGAGAGAGAGCGGGGGGAGAGAATGTGGGAGGAAGGGCAGAGGGGGAGAATCTTCAAGCAGACTCTTTGCTGAGTGTGGAACCTGACATGGGGCTTGATCTCAAGACCCTGAGATCATGACCTGAGCTGAAATCAAGAGTTGGCCACTTAACCTACTGAGCCACTCAGGCGCCCCCAATCTGATGTATTTTAACAGACTGTTTCTCTTGTGGTACAAGACCACTTGCATAGATTAATGAAAAGGTATTAAAATTATTTATGCACTTTGGAATTGTACCATGACAAAGGTCGAATTTCTCATTTAATATTTTTCATGCCACAGGATTAATGTCAGGTACCCCTTGTGATGATATTCAAATATTACCAAAAACCTATTTTTTAAACCTGTCTTTTGTATTTGCTATTTGAACCATTAATGAGAAAGATTAGTTTCTTTGAAGGCTGTAGTAAAAACAAAACTCTGATGTAATTGTCATGTTTTTAATTCTTGATAGATTTTAGTTAATAAAGATCTGTGATTAAGATATTCATTGAATGTTTAGTAATATTTGTGCATTGGGGGAAGACATCAACAGATTATATTACCTATGAAATTCAGAGACAGTTAATAGATTTCTTAAGTGGATAATAATAAAAAGAATATTGCATGGACTTGGCTCATGCCTGCATAATGTGAATTCCACTGCTTACTCAATGTCATTATTCGAAGGAAAAAGTCAAGAAGATAAATTGAAACAATTAGATGAACTAAAGTATTTGGAAGAAAAATGTTTCCATTAAGTTCCCTTCTAACCCTACTTCTTTACTTATTTCCTGTTCTTTCACTTTTTAGTAAAAAATGAATGAATGTCATCCCCCAAGCATCTGTTGATCATTGAAGATGTCAGCACATGTAAACTGGAATCATATGGATTAAACATGGTCTCATTTGGGGCCTAAAAATGCCATAGTGTGTGCATGCTCTCATCTTAGGAAAATATCTTTATTCAGTTGCAAGGGATCAGATTAGATTCTCTAGGAGGAAGCTGACTGTGAGACCGAGTTCAGTGTGTCGGATGTTTATTAGGGAGTGTCCTTGGGGACAAATCCCAAGAGGGAGAGAATGCAGAGTTTAACCCAGGAAGAAGCTGAGCTGACATGCAGTCCTGACAACCCTCTTAGTGGACTCTCTGGGAGCTAAGCTGAAATGGCTGACCCATTATATACCTGCATCAGATACTCGTTGGGTATGGGCCACCCTGGAAGGGATGTGACTTGAGTGAGGGACTCTGTTCCTGAGGGCATCCCTGAAGGTTCTGACAGTATACTCAGTAGTTGGGGCAATCAGCCCCTCCTTAAAGGAGGTTCTGGGCAAAGTACCAACGAAACCCCCATAGAGAGCATTTATATAATTTACAACAAAGACTGTAGCACTTCATTCTTCATGATACTTACATTTTTTTAAAATTTTTTTTTAAGATTTTGTTTATTTATTTGACAAAGAGAGACACACAGAGAGAGGGAACACAAGCAGGGGGAGTAGGAGAGGGAGAAGCAGGCTTCCCACGGAGGAGGGAGCCCAATGCAGGGCTCGATCCCAGGACCCTGGGATCATGACCTGAGCCGAAGGCAGACGCTCAACGACTGAGCCACCCAGGTGCCACCTGATACTTACATTTTCATAAAATAAACATATATTGAGATCTCTGTGCCAGGCTCTATGCCAGTATTTCAGGATGCAGAGAAAGTAGATGGAATCTCTGAATTTAGGATTCCTGCAATCCAGTTACCTCTCTCTGGGCATTCCACTCCAGCAGTTCACTGACCCCATCAGAACTTGCAGTTGGTCGAACCCATGATGTCCACATGATGCTTCATATCTGTCATGTCATCTTTCCTTCCTTGCCTACCATGTATTCTCTGGCTCAGCACAATTACTTTCTTAATTCCTTAGCTCCTCTGTACACAGCTGATAAAACCCTAACTCTGCCTAAATTAAGCATTCCAGAGCCTCGCCTGAGCAGTTAGACATGATTGGAGAAAGACACACACACATCTACAACTCCCACTCCTATACTCACTCTTGTCACCTTGAACCCAGGGCCACAAACCTGAAGTGAGCCCTCAGTGCTTCCTGGCAGTCCTTTTATACTGTATTTCCCTAATGAGTTCATTTTGCTTCTGATACGGATGACTAATTCCAGTGGTGTGCTGGTAAATGCTTTAAGATTAGCTCTCCAGGGGGAAAAAAAGCCCTGATTTGTAACTTGTGCTGATTTCTGTGATGTAAATAGACTGGTTTCAAATTACAATATGCCCTCACTGAGGGTAGAGTTGGGGAGAGAGATGCACACTCAGCTGTCCTGAGCTCCAGCAGGCACTGAGTGTGAATGACACTGTGTTTCTTTCTCCTCAAGCCACAACCGTTCCCCCTCTTCTTTACTTTCGGACGATGACCTACCTGCTTTCTTTACTTAGATAATGGAAACACTTTGGAGAAAAGTCCATATCCTTACGTTACCAAATTGACCAACGTATCTCCTCCTGCATCTTTCTGTCTGCCCC
>NW_027397116.1:16000316-16056218 GCF_003265705.2 Callorhinus ursinus
TACCAAATTGACCAACGTATCTCCTCCTGCATCTTTCTGTCTGCCCCGCTTCCCTCGCACTGGTATGAAGGAACTGTCTTTCCTTGTGGCCAAAGCTAAGCTCTTCATTTGTGCCTGGCTTCCATCCCTTTTTCCTCCTCAGTGACTCTGCTCCTGCATTGTTCCCTCCCCCTCTGCATCAGCCGTGCTTTCCCTTCTATCAGATCCTTCTCATCAGCATACATACATGCTGTAATCTCCTCTTGAAAAATACTCCTTAGCCAACAACTACCTACAGCTAATTACCCTTTTTTCTCTTTTTCACAGACAAAACTTAAAAGAGTTTACCCACTATCTCTGGTTTTTCTACTTCCAATTTTTATTGAATCCACTCCAGTGAAAGGTTTGCCCTCACTTCTTGACATTATTCTTTTCAAGTTCACCAGTGACTGGCATGTCACCAGATTTGGTCATCAATATTCAGTCCTCTTGTGTCTCAACCTTTCAACCTTGACCTTTAACAGCTGGTCATTTCTCCCTTCTTAACTAGACCAGAGCCTTCCAACTGTTCTCTGTTTCCTCCCATGCCCTCTATACTGTCTCTTCCACAAAACAGCCAGGTGTTAACTTTAAAACGTTTCGAGTCCTGTTTTCTCCTTCCTCCGTGCTCTAAGAATGTAAATGTTGGATGTGGTTGGTAGGTGAAGTCAGATGTGGCCACAGGAGGAAACAAGAACGAAGCTTGGAAGGAAGAAGTTTAATACACTCATGTGTCCCATAGAGGCAGGGTCACTGCATGTCATTCAGGGCCACAAGGGAAGACACCAGTGTTGGTCAGGAGGCAGAAGGAGCAGGAACAAGGGAAGAGCCTCAGCCATGGCCTTTATTGGGGTTTCCGTGGGAAAGGCAAGGCAGGGCAGTTTAGATTTAACTAATACAAATAATTTTGGTGGGATCTGAGCTAAAGGCGGGGGGTGGGGGGTCTCTAGTTGTCCAGTACCTGGCTCTGGATGATGAAGGCAGAGAAATATTGCCTTGTAGGGTATGTGGACCAGATAGAGAAGGTATGGCTCTCTTTGGGTTAGTTTGCATATCAAAGGCATGGTCCCAGCTGGACCCTTTGCTGTCTGTAAGACTTGGCTAGTGATCTCTCCTCAGCTGGAAGGCTTTTGTGAAATGTCAAAACATCTAGTATATAGAAATTAACATAACATAATAATAAAAAAAAGAAAAAAAAAGAACAACAAAAAAATAAAAAATAGATGCAACACCCTCAGATTCCAATGTTTTCCCATTTTACTTAGAATAAAATCTGAATGCTTAACAGTGGACTGCAAGGAACTTAATGATTTGGGTTTAGCTCACACCACATTTCCCCTTGTTCACTCGACTCTAGGCACAGCAGCTCCCTTGCTGTCTTAAATACGTCAAACCCTCTCCTGTCTTTAAGTTTTTACTTGGCATGCTTCCCTTTGCCTGTTAAAACTGTTGTTTACTTCAGTATCTGCCTGACCCACTCTCCCATTGCATTCAGGTCACCACTCATAAACTGTCTCCTTAGTGAGGCCTTCCTGACCAACTTGCTAAGATCACATGTTCTCCCCATCTTTCTTTGTCCCATTACCTTTATTTCTTAATGGTATTTATTCCTTATAATTTTATATATCAGACTAAAATTTTATGATGTACACAGTTCATCATGGTTCCTGAATAAAGTAGAAGAGAATGATCAGTAAGAAAGGATGTTTTGAGGATTAATAGTAAAATCATGAAGGGTGGTTTCTGCTCAAAGTCATGAGGAGGTGGAAATCTACCTGGCAAAAGCTCAGTTTTAGAATTTTCAAACCTCTTATGGCTGTGGCTGCCCCTGTAAGACCTTTGACAAAGCTCTGTTTTAGAGGACAAGGCAGGCTGAAGAGAATTCCAAGAATCCCACATGCTTATGCTCTCCTGAAAAGGGGAGTTCCCAAATTCCATCTCTTAAGAGGGAGGGGCCCTGGCTCTTCAGTCTGTTTACATCAGTCTCCTTTTCACACTTTTCCTAGATTATTTGCCTGAACTAGGATGCCCACAGCCATTTCCTCAGAGTACTGGAAAAGGCTCCTATCTCTGCCTCTAAAGTGCATGTAATATGTGTGCTTTTTCTCACATCCCTAGAATCCATGCAAGATTTGTGTAGATTTTACATTTCAAGAATTCATCTTTTCCTTTTTTTGCAACATAAAGGCTAATTGTCAAGACTTGGAAATTCCAAATTGTCTTAAAGTTTGGCTTTATCCACCTGGCAATATTTTTCTTCTGGTTTTTAAGCACAAAAGCAACTCTACTATTTCCAGTATACAGTGAAAATCAAAGGACCCAGAGTCTTCTCCAAGGTGAGGGTCAAAATACTGAAAGGTGACTCAAAGGCCATCAAAGAGGGATGGGGTTATGTCTTGTTGAAAGAAGCACAGTAAAAATATAATTTAAGTCTTGGATGCATAATTTAGGGGGAAAAATAAGAGATTTGCTATATCTCTTATTTCCTCTGTGACTAAAGATGTCATGATTATTTGTTAAGAATGTGGGGGAACAGTAAGAGTGTGGAGAAATTCTCAGATCTCTGATACATAGGAAAAATATCATAAAAAGTGACTATGGAAACATATTACACTTTCTGGTCAAGATTCATATCAAGGGGAACAGTGAAGTTTGGAGGCATCTAAATGCCTGTTTTCATTATTTTCTCCAACATCATTCAACATTTTAGATTTAGTGATGCCTTCCAGTTGGGGTTTTGCTAGGAATATGTGTGGCAGAAGCAAGAGGGGAATTGAGGATGTTGGCATGTATAGGACTGATGTGACCGATTTTAAGTAGAGGCTAAACAGGGAAGAGAATGTCTGGCAGGTATGGAGAAAATGAAGCATCTAAAACTTGATGAAAATGAGTGGCTGAGAGAGAGGAAGTTAAGAGATGACCTTGACAAGACATTCTGGGAAGATGGCATGAGCCTCAAGGTAACAGATTTTAACTAAGTTAGAGATAAAATGATTGGGAAGCAATAGGGTCAATACCTAGGATTTAGTAGGATGAGTAGCTTCCGTTGGAGAAGGCTGAGGGGGTATGCCAGCTTTCACTTAGGCCCTGAAAAAATGGAGGTGGGGAGGTAAGGATTGGTAAGCACTAATTGAGGGATTTCCAAGACATTGTGGAGAGGTTTGGGAAAGGAGGAAGCAATGATAATTTGGGGCAGGTGAGAGAAACTACAGAAGAATGTGGAACAAATTAGGTAACAGCAGGGGTGGCCAAGAACAGCATTTGACATGGAGGTTCCCAAAGAATCTTCAGTCCCCTGGTTCTTGAGAGAATGCAGGGAGTCAAGTTTAGGGAAAGGAAGAAACACTTTGCTCTCTCATAGGTCCATTGCTATCTGATAGGATTGAGTGTTTTAGGAGCTCAGAAGAGCGGGTAGGCCATGAGATTATTTGCTTCTCTACTTTTTCTGTCACTGTGTTAGAAATAGCCATGGTTTGTGGTAATACAGGTCTGTCTTTCTGGACAGAGTCATCCTGGCTTACCTCTTAGGGCACTGAGCCCAAGAAAGTCCATGTTTCTGGTTGTGCATATTTCAGTTGGGTCCTTTGATTTTTCACTCTGTGTTGGAAACAGCAGAGTTGCTTTTCAGGAATTTTTTTCTGTGTATTTTGATCCTGATATAAATAATATTGAATTATTTAATAAGTTGTAGAAATGGATGTTTCTGCCTGCCACCTTTGTACCTTTAATTTTAGGGACCCTGTCATTGGCAGCTGCTTTATGATAGGGTTTTGGAAATGCTGGAAGGCTCCTTCTGTGTACCTACCTCTTTTGCTACCTGACTCCCTCTAAACATTTAATTGCATATTAGTAATTTATCCCTTCTTTAAGTTCAAACAAAATGCAAGGACTTGTTTGTATAGACTCATTGGACATGCACACTTTAATGATATCATCAAATCTTTTTTTGAGATGGAGATGTGACTTCTGAGGACACTAAGGAGCGTGAGGATTGGGTAGGGAATAAACAGTGCAGAAAATAGAAGATACGGATTCTTAAAGATAAATTCAATTAGATAACAGAGTAATATAGTACTTAGAGTGTGTGTGTGTGACTTTTTTCCAAATGTTCTACAATATTAACATATTCAATCCTCATAACAATCATATGAGGTAGATACTATTATTATCGTTCCCATATTACAGATGAGGAAAATGAAGCATAGAGCAATTAAGGAGCTTATCCAAGACTGCACAGCTGAGTGGGCTGGAGTCTATCTTAGGCTAATTGAGAAGCAGCTGAGCATAATGGGTAGCTAACGCCATTCTCAGCATATTCACTCATTCTGATGGTTAATCAGTCTTGGGTTTTTAAACAATTTATAAGGGATGATGCAGAGGACTATTTAAAAGAACCAATAGCATTTGCATAATTTAGAAGAGAATCGAGAGTGATAAAACTGCCAGTGCCCTCTCCCGTGGTGATTAGGCAAGGCAGAGAAACTCAATTAACATCCAATCAAATCTCAAACTGTAGTGTGGAGTTTTCCTTACTGGTGAAGGCAGGAATGTACACATTAGATTTTTGTATAAGAAGTTGACTCACTAAAATGAAAAAAATGTAAGCAGCCTACTTTAAAGCCTGTGTTTTAATTACTTTTCTCATTCTGTTTTAACATTGTATATATATATATATTTTTTTAAAGATTTTATTTATTTATTTGACAGAGACACAGCGAGAGAGGGAACACAAGCAGGGGGAGTGGGAGAGGGAGAAGCAGGCTTCCCGCTGAGCAGGGAGCCCGATGCGGGGCTCAATCCCAGGACGCTGGGATCATGACCTGAGCTGAAGGCAGATGCTTACTGACTGAGCCACCCAGGTGCTCCTATATATATCTATATATCTATATCTATATCTATCTATATATATATTTAAAGAACCATTTTTTTAAAGATTTTATTTATTTGACAGAGAGAGAGAGAGACACATGGAGAGAGGGAACACAAGCAGGGGGAGTGGGAGAGGGAGAAGCAGGCTTCCCGCTGAGCAGGGAGCCCTTTGTGGGGCTCAATCCCAGGACCCTGGGATCATGACTTGAGCTGAAGGTAGACGCTTAACGACTGAGCCACCCAGGCGCCCCAACACTGTATATTTCTAGATCAGGCACTAAGTGAGGGCACCTGTAACTTTAAAACATTCTGAATGGTTTGGGAAGATCCCACCTGGAATTAGTATTTTTTTTTCAGATCATTTGTAAAAGAATCTAAACAGTGGCATTTAGTCTAAACAGAGACTATTTAGTTCCCTATATGTAAACAAATTTAATGGTTCATGTAATTTATATGATAATCATGCAATTTCGTATCAACAAGGAAAGGAGAAATTACTCAATAAATGGTGCTGAGACCATTGGTTAGCCTAAAGGAATTTGGGTAGGATCTCTAATTACACATACCAAAACCTATTTTATACTCAACCACATTTTCCAAATGGCATGATGGAACTTAACATATGAAAAAAAATGAAGTTTGGCCTGGTCCCCGGGACTCAGGGACCTAGGTTATTCTATCACATTTCTAATTCAGTCTCATAGCATGTGGTTCCTGATCTAGCCGCTCCAGCACTCATTGTAATTGGGGTTTTGAAGGAAGTGTGATTTCATTTTGACTTGCAGGACTGGAGAATGAGTAAGAGTAAAGTGGCAGGAGGAGGACTTGATTTAAATTTAAGCTCCACCTCTTATTGACTATATGCTTCTAGGTTCTCTAAACCAAAAAAATATTTAAAAATTTGTTTAAACGTTCAGCCGTGCTTTTCATTGCTTTAAGAATCATTTAAAAAATTCAGTGTTCTTTTTTCCTCTTGCCAGTCACTAGGAGAAACAGAATTCCAATGTGACTTTTTTTTTTTTTAAAGATAGAGAACCACATGACCCTGTTGGTGATAGCACAGGAAACGGGCCGTCTCTGTCCCCCTGGTACAATATTTGGTTCTGTCCTTGTCCCACCATAACTCCTCTCTCATCCCCACCATTCTTGTTGGGATGACTTTGCTTTGCATCATCCGATAGCCGCAAGTCCAGACCTGCCCTTGTCTCTAATGCATTGCTCTCACCTGCCTCCACCAGGTTGGTACCTGGCCCCCACACTTCAGAACACTGCAGTTTTGCCCATTACCTGGATTTTTGCCCCAGGCCTTGCCACCGTGGATCCTTACCCCATCCCAGCCCCCTGTCTTTCCTTATGTCATGAAGATTATTTCAAAGGGTGACAGATAATCTCAACTTCTCTTCAAGGGCAAACATCATCATCATTTAGTTCAATGGCTAAATCATTAAATTTTGGTAATTTAGATACAAAAATTTAATTTTTCAGTTTCATCCATAGTTACCTTGTTATTTTCAATTAATAACTTTGATTTGCTTGCTAAGTGACAGAGATGATGTGATGCCTTCTTATACATGGTACCTATCCTATGAACATCCTGCACAATGGCTGATGTTCCCATTTTAAAGGTGGAGGGACTGAGGCTAAGAGTTTCAGTATCTTACCTAAGATTACATGTCTATAAACATAAGAGTAAAGTATTCAAACCAAGGTAATTTTTACTTCAAAATCTATGCCTTTTCCACATAATAAAATGCATTTTATTATCTAACTCAAGACTGTGATATATTTTGGATTTTTTTTATATCAAGTATTTGTAAAAGCTTTACTCAACTTTAGGAATCATTAGTTTTTTGTTTTACCATCAGAGGAAGTGAACTGAAGTTATAGCTAGGTTTATGTAACCAAATTACTTTGATTATTTTAACTGACCTTAGTGATTAAATGGAAAAAATAAATAGTAAATATTTAAGTCTGGTTGTAAGGAAACTTAATTTTTTTTAGGTTACTTAAATAGGAAGTTAAGAGATCTACTTCTGTAAAAAGAGTTTAAGAGAATGTTTCAAGTTTTATCAGTATTAAATAATCAGAAAAGTTTTCAAACGTGACAGTATACCCAACTCATGTATGTTCCATGTATACTAAAAGATTTTTCTCTTGCAGTGATTAACAACTTATTCTAAATACTTGTATATGAATTGTATGTGCCTTCCTTTGAAATGTCTGGAGAGGTTTTTCACTACAAGTATACCAGGAATAAATTTGAAAAAGAATCGTTTGAAATACATTTCATGTTTTACATTAATTTTTTTATTAAGCTTTTTACTTTAATTCCAGTATAGTTAACATACAGTGTTATATTAGTTTCAGGGATACAATATAGTCATTCAACAATTCTATACATTACTTAGTGCTCATGATGATAAGTGTACTCTTAATCACCTTCACCTATTTCAGCCATGCCCCAGTCATCTTCCCTCTGATATGCTTTATTTATTTATTTATTTATTTATTTATTTATTTATTTATTTATTTTTGAAAAGCACTTGTTAGCATTTAATGAACGACCTCAAACGTGGCTTCAAGCTACTAGAACACAGGCGCCCCTGACACCCTTAATCTTCTCCTCTGCTCTTCTACTGAAGAATTTGGCCTTCACGATGACTGGCTGTTTTGGGACTTTTCCCTTTCCCAAAACTTTGTAGTAGCCCGATCGCACCACATCAATGATAGGAGCAGCTCCAGTCTTGTTTTTGGCAGCATTTACCCATGTCTGCTCACTGACCAAGGTCCACAGTTTATCAAGGTTGACAGTTGGGCAGAAGCTCTGGTTCCTCTTTAAGTGGTAATGTCTCATACCAACTTTTCCAAAGTATCCTGGGTGATATTTGTCGAAGTTGATCCTGTGGTGATGCATGCCACCAGCATTACCCTGGCCTCCTGGGTGCTTCCGGTGCTTGCCGATGCGGCCGGCCGTGGCTCACGTTGCCCCGAAGTTTCCGGGTCTTCCTCAGTCTGGATGGCATGTCGGCAGCTCAGATGGAAAAGTGATATGCTTTATTTTAAACAAGCACCCTTGGGGCACCTAGGTGGCTCAGTTGGTTAAGCATCCGACTCTTGATTTCGGCCCAGGTCATGATCTCAGAGTTGTGAGATCAAGCCCCCTGGCTCTGAGCTGGGCATGGAGCCTGCTTAAGATTCTCTCTCCGCCCTCCACCATGCATGCACTCTCTCTCTCTCTAATAAATAAATAAATACCCTCAGTTAAAGTTATTATGTTTTTTTCAACAAGAACATTTTTTACTTGAAGGATACTTTAGAATACATGGTTCTAAAAGATACACATAAAACATTCCATCCAAGAAAAATAAAATACACACTTTCTTCAAGTACACACAGAAAATCCCCTAGTTAAATCACCTAAAGAGAGACTTAACAAATATTACAAATTTAAGAAGACTGAAATCATACCAAATATATTTTCCAAATACAATGATACAAAACTAAAGATAGATAATAAAACTGAAAAATCTACAATGTAAATACTAAATATTTAATATGTAAATATTAACACACTACTGTATAAGCAATGGGACAAATAAATCAAACAACAAATCAAAATATATCTCAAAAGAAAATGAAAACAATGTTCTAAAGCCTATGGGTTGCAGCAAAAGCAGATGTTAGAGTGAAATGTATGCTATAAATGCTTGTATTAAGAAAAAATTGAAATAAACATTATACCACAAGGAACTAGGAAGAGAAGAAACAGCTGAAATTTAGTAGAGGAAGGAAATGAGAAAGAAAAAACAGAAATAAATAAAATAGAGACCAGAATAAACAATAATATAACTCGAAAGTAATGACCAGTTTAAGAAAAAAATCGGCAATGCTGTAACTACATTAACTAAGAAGAAAAAGAAACTGAAAAAACAGAATGAGAAATGGAAAACAGTACAACAGATAATCACAGAAAAATCTGCAGCCAAGAATACTCTATCCAGCAAGGCTGTCATTCAGAATAGAAGGAGAGAGAGTTTCCCAGACAAAAACTAAGCGAGTTCGTGACCACTAAACCAGCCCTGCAAGAAATATTAAAGGGGATTCTTTGAGTGCAAAGGAGAGACCAAAAGTGACAAAGACTAGAAAGGATCAGAGAAAATCTCCAGAAACAATGATAAAACAAGTAATAAAAGGGCAGTAAATACGTATATATCAATACTTACTTTGAAGGTACCTGGACTAAGTGCTCCAATCAAAAGACATAGGGTGTCAGAATGGATTAAAAAAACAAGACCCCCCCCCAAAAAAAACAAGACCCATCTATATGCTGCCCATAAGAAACTCATTTTAGACCTTAAGACACCTGTAGATTGAAAATGGGGGAATGGAGAACTCAAAGCTGAGTAACAATACTTACATTGGACAAACTAGACTTTTTTGTTTGTATGGTTTTTATCCTGATATGGTATCAGGTAGTACTGGCCTCATGGAATGATTTTGAATGTGTTCCC
This sequence comes from Callorhinus ursinus, assembly GCF_003265705.2. NCBI lineage: Eukaryota > Metazoa > Chordata > Mammalia > Carnivora > Otariidae > Callorhinus > Callorhinus ursinus. Next base: position 16,009,715 of record NW_027397116.1, read on the forward strand.
TCTATTCTGTTACTTGTAAGATTTTGATAAAGATTGTCATTATTTTTTTTAAAAAAATGTTTGGTAGAATTCACCAATGAAACTGTATGGTCTTAGGTTTTCCTGTGCTGGGAGATTTTTGATTCCTAATTCAACTTTCATTCTTATTATTGATCTAAGAAGATTGCCTATTTCTTGCATTCAGGATTCATCATTCAGTCTTGGTAACTTGTACATTTTTAGGAATTATCTGGTTTTTTTCCCTAAAGTATCTGATTTCCTTAAGTCAAGCAGAGAAAGTCAGTTATCATATGGTTTCCCTCATTTGTGGAACATAAGGAATAGTACGGAGGACATTAGGAGAAGGAAGGGAAAAATGAAGGGGGGAAATCGGAGGAAGAGATGAACCATGACAGAATATGGACTCTGAGAAACAAACTGAGGGTTCTAGAGGGGAGGAGGTGGGGGGATGGGTTAGCCCAGTGATGGGTATTAAGGAGGGCACGTACTGCATAGAGCCCTAGGTGTTATACGAAAACAATGAATCGTGGATCACTACATCAAACAAAACAAAACAAAACAAAAACAAAAACTAATGTATGGTGACTAACATAACATAATAAAATAAAATAAAATAAATAAAAAGTATCTGATTTATTAGTATATAATTGTTTGTAGTAATCTAATGTTTTACATTAATTTTTAACATTTATTTTACAGTATATTCCTTTTGAGAATTTTTAAAAATCTTTTGACCTTTAAGACTGCTGAGTATAGTCAAATGAGTGCCATTCTATTTGACATAATGTCTAAAGGATTGGAACAAAGTTATATTTGTCACAGTTGAAAATACTTCAATGTAATCTCTTTTGATTTTTGGACCCAAAACTCCCTTGAGATTTTTGTAAATCAAAGTAATGCTTAGAGTGTTCAAGTTTGCTTTTAGATTTCTGATTCAGATAAAGATTTGTAATGTCACCATTTGACAACTTTTATTTTGACTTATCATAGAGATACTCTGACTTGGTATGTGCCTTTTTATGTGTCCACTCTAGTAAGTGGGCAACTTATATGATCTGTGAAGCAAGGGAAAATTAAAGTATGAAAGGAAGAAAAGAGGATATTTAAAAATTATATTCTAATACTCTGACAACAATTTTGATCATGAAATGCCTACTTATAAATTATATTTCAATGAGTTTATAATTTCATAATCTCCGATATACTTTTCAGGAATTTTTAAAAAAAGATAGTTGATGCTTTTCCCATTGCAGACCCTAATAAGGACACTAACCCCTAATGGGTTCCCCATTGTTTAACTGTAGCCACGTTTGATTTAAAGTAGTGATAAGGTGGAGTTTTTGTTGTAGTCATTTGTTTCTTCTTTTTTATAGTTAGCACAGTTAGAGCTCACTTAGAACATTTATAAGTATATTAATCCTCCTTCAGGTACAAGAGCATGATGAATATGAAAGCCTGTTGAGTGCAAAGAATTATGCATTGTACTTGGGAAAATGCATGAATTTAGATATGCAAGAATAAGCTCTAACCACAACATTAGCTATTTGGGTGACTTCCTTGAGACATTTTATCTTCAAAGGGAAGTAAATTTCATCAGTGAATTGGATAATATGCAAATAACATATGCATGGATGGCATGTGGATCCCAGGTTGGGAATGGAATAACTCTTCTGACAGTGACAAGTTTTAATTTGTCATGACTTTCCCAAACCTGTGAATTCTTCTACCAAAAGTAACACATGCACTTTTTCGCTATTCAGAAAAATTTCTTAATTTGTATGGAAAGCCAAACCTTGTTCTTGGTTTTCCTCTCATGTGGTGCTATTCCTTTCAGTGAAGTAACTTGTTCAACATGGTGTCCACTGCTTCCCTTCCCGCCTCATGGAAGTAGGAGATACAGAAGAGAGATACACCTTAGCAGATGTAAACCACCAGTGTTCTCAGTGAAGGTTGGTTTGTATGGTCCTCTGCCCAGAATGTCTCTACTGTGCTAGGCTTGAAACTTCCACATCAGTTACTCCTGTAATTAAGGCTTTCAAGGACTGTGTTCAATTTGTAAAGAGTGTTACACTCAAAAGGGTAACATTAAAGCTACTCTGAGCCATTAACACTTTCTATAAAATGTGTCAGATTAGCTGCTATAACCAGCAAGGCCTTGGACAAATGAAGTGAAGAATGAAATATTTTAATGGGAAAGCAGATCATTTATAACCAGAGTCTCCTCACACACTCTAACCCCCTTTTAAAACTAGGTTTCCAAGTTCTTCTAGATTCCATTTTCTTTCTTACTCTGCTGTGATTCTCCCCCTATGCTCTTGCATTTTATCCAAATTGGAAATTTTTAATCTAATGTCTGCCTTCTGCTATTTTGTTTGGATTCCTCTAAACTTTTTGAGAACATCCCTGAAGTGTGTGTGTGTGTAATTTGTGATTTCCAGTCTCATCTGGACACTCAGCAATCCTCATTAATTTTGAGGCCAGCTTGCTCTGCTCTTATCTATGGAGAACATTCTAGCTTTTGTCACTTTTTTCATGGTCCCTCTCCCATCTATTCTAACAGCACATATTTTTGTACTTAGTAAAGCACTTCTTCAGTCACCTTAATTTACTTCACTTCAATCTCCAAATGTGTCTATATTGCTTCCATCTTTACCTCCTCTATTTAGTTTTTAGGGAAGAGAGCCTTGTACTGAACAGGAACAATCTCTTTACTTACATTTTAGTTCATATGCCCATCTATATCTTCAAAGATTTTTGTTCTGTGAATTATCTGGTCTTGCCTACATTTTTAAAACTTTATTTATTGGCTTTTGTTCTTTAGAGACTAGAGTAGCTGCCATCCAGATACAGCTTTTCTCAAAGCTGACCAACTCTAGCCATCAACCTATTGCTCTTTTCCCTTCACAATTAAGTACTTGAAAAGAGAGTCTATCTCATTGTCTGCATTTTTCAACATCCATTTCAGTTACTGTAATTTGGCCCCTGCTTTTATTACTGCATTAAAATTGCTCTTGCAGTGTCAATAGTGACTTGCTCATAGCTACTTCTTGGTCCTTATCTTAATTGACCTCTTCATAGCATTTGGCCTTATGGTCATTGTCTTCTCACTAAAATAAATTTCATTTTACAGGCCATTTGTGATTCTTCGGTTAGTGTTCCAACCATCCCGGTACTGAGGAACCTGGTGGAAATGCTCAATTATTTTCTCTCCATTACCAGCATAATTCAACAGGATCCTAAGTACTGTTGGTTCTATTCTGATATAAAACCTTTCACATACACTTCTTGTTCATTACCAATATTACTTTTTTAGGTAAAAATATTACCATTTTTTTATTAGCTTACTAAAATAGTCTAGTAACTATTCCTCTACTTCAAGTAGAAAGGATCTGACATCTAGTTGTATCATTCTCAAAATACCCACTGATTTTTTGAAAATGCAAACCTAATGATGTTTATCTCTAATTTAAACCACTGGTATCACTTATGCAGTAGTTCCCAAGATTGGTCCAATGACCTTCTTTACAATAGATACTATTGACTGCCCAATAGGAATATCTTACATTTCTATTCTGTCAGAACTCTGATGTTACTCATTTATATTATTTAGATATTGGGTGCTTATGTGTTTCGTGGTAGTCCATGTCTTTCCTCAGAAATAAGGAATGAGTATTGATTAACAGTCATGATAAATCCATTGCCGTTGACAGTGACTGGTTTAAAAATGACTATATAATGACATTTTGGTAGTGAAACATAGGGAAGTATCTGTTGGCAGAGGCATCTCTGTGATAGTTTTCCTTGTTCACGAGAAGAGAGTTACAGAGAAACGATTTCTTTCATTGGGTATTGTTGTATGCAGGTAAAAAGGCTAAGGCTACTGAACCCACCTCAGAACAGAGAGGTGGAGTTGCTGACATACTGTAACGTGCAAAGCACAAAAACAGAAGTCATCTGAATCCTCGTTGCTATCACTGATCTACTAAATTATTCAGTAGTGGAACTATCCTATCTTGAGGCTACTTAATATGTATATAATACTTCTTTTTGAGCTGTTACTTGTAAAGTTTTCTGTTGCTTATAGCCCCTAAGCATCCTAAACAATAAAATTAATATGAATCATCTGAAAGTTTGTTAAAATTGTTGACCCTAAGGTGATTCTAATTCCGTAAGTTTGAAGATTAGGCTCAGCAATCTATGTATGTAAGTGTCCATAGGAAATTTTGATTAGCAGCCAGGTTTGCAACCACTATTGGAAAAATTTCTTTTTAAATTTTTTGTGTGGTGAATATCCTCTAAGATATGATCCTTGCCTGCTTCCCTGTCCTTTCTCACCGCATTGTTCACTACTCTGTAAAATGTAATATGTCTTTCAAGTTATGTTGAGCTACTTGGAATTCATCCTTTTTCCTGGAATGTGATTTTCCTTTTCTCTCATTTGGTAAATTTTACAAATTTTTAGAGTCTCAATATGAGCTTTTTCTTCTCTGTGATTTCTTTCCTATTACACTCAAGTATAGTAGATAACTGTTTTTGTGTTACTATTTTACTCAGTAACAATGTTTTATTATTGCCGGTATGACATCATGACTTCATTATATTTACATGCTGTATTTGCTACTAGGTTCAGAGTTCTTTGGGGGTACAGGTAATGTTCTATTTGATTTACCTTTCTTTTAGTCTAGTAGATTAATTTCATAGATGGGTGTTCATTAAAATTTTGTGGAGTGGAAATAAGTTGAAGGAGAAACCAGAGCCCCTTTTACATGTCAAGGAATATGTCAGGAAATGGTGGTGACATGGGTACGTTAGCAAATCCCGGCAACGAGGAAGTGGCTGGAAGAGACTTTATCCTTTGACTTCCCTATGTTAATGAAAAATCAAAGATGAAAAATATTTTTAGATGAAACAAGATAAACTTACTAGGATTAATACACACACACATACACACATACACACACACATAAAATTACTTTAGTAAAGATTTATTTGGTTATGAAGTTATCCTGATCAACTTTTTTTCCAAGTTGTAGAAAAAGTTATAGAAAGTTATAGAAAAATTATAAAAAATACATTATTAAATGTGTCTATCAGTGGGCTGCCAAGAATGTAAGAAATAGGCAGAATCCAGGCAAATATTAAGTCAATTAAGGAATGTTGATCAGTAAGCGGAGGATTGATCCAGTTTTAGCTTTGAAAGCATTTAACAAATCTGCTGAAACTGATGGTTTTCAGGGCTTGTAGGACAGAAGAGTGTCCACTCGGACAAAACTCTAAGAAGAGACCTTCTCTGATAGGCAGAATAATGACCACACTCAAAGATACCCATGTCCTGATTCCTGGTACCCGAAAATATGTTCTGTGGCAAAGGCAAATTAAGGTTGCTAAATAGCTGATCTTAAGGTGGGCTCAGTGTAATCAAAACATCCGCCAAAGTGGAAGAGGCAGGCAAAAGAGTCAGTATCAAAGTAATGCAGTGTGAGAAAGCCTTCACTAGACATTGCTGGCTTTTAGATGGAGGTAGAAGGCTAGGAGCTGAAGAATCTGGACAACTGGAAAGGACAGAGAAATGAATTTTACCATAGAGTTTCCAAAAAGAAACCTGGCCTTTGTGACACCTTGATTCTAGCTAGTTAAAATCCATTTCAGACTTTAAAACTCCTAAACTATATGGTAATGAATTTGTGTTGTTTTAAGCCCTTACTTTTGCAGTAATTTGTTACAGTTGCCATAGGAAACTAATATACCCTCCTTGACCTCAACTGCAATTAGAGCTTGAATATAAAGCATCTCTTCAAAGTCAGAGTGAGCTGGAATTGAGCTGGCCCACTTAATGTTGGCAGTCAGTGAATGAGAATAATTACCTTCCCGCTTATTTGGTAGCCAGCTTCCCCACCCTTAGCAATGAATTCATGCTACCTTGGTAGCAGGCCCTAAAATCTTGAAAATAGAAAGTTAATTTTAATTGGATGCTCTATTGCCTGGTAGAAGCAAATACATACCCGCTCAGGGACAAACTCCCTTTAAACTAAATCTTGAAGAATCTTAAGAGTAGAGTTCCAATAAATATGAGCCCACTATCAAATATCACAAAATAAACACACAAAAACAATGTTACCATGCATGGGAGCCAACAAAGGGAGCAGGCAGGAGATTTAGATACAGGATACTGGAACTGTCAGCTAAAGAACACAAAATATGTAGGTTAAAATGTTAAAAGTCCTAAATGGGATTCCGAGGAATGAGCAATATGACATAAAATTAGACAGATTTGAAGGAAAAACAAATTATCATAGAAAAATATATTGAAAAAAATGTAATTGAAAAGTCAGTTAAGAGTAGCTTAGGAGAGAATTGGTGAACGGAAAGAAAGATTATTTATTTATTTATTTATTATTTTAAAGATTTTATTTATTCATTTGAGAGAGCAAGAATGAGAGAGAGAGAGCACATGAGAGGGGGGAGGGTCAGAGGGAGAAGCAGACTCCCTGCTGAGCAGGGAGCCTGATGCAGGACTCGATCCCAGGACTCCAGGATCATGACCTGAGCCAAAGGCAGTTGCTTAACCAACTGAGCCACCCAGGTACCCCTGGAAAGAAAGATTTAAAGAATGTGTCCGTTGCACATACTGAATGGAGCACTGGGTGTTATACGCAAACAATGTATCATGGAACACTACATCAAAAACTAATGATGTAATGTATGGTGATTAACATACCATAATAATAAAAAAAAGAACGTGTCCATTATTCAGCACAAAGAGATCATGAAATGAAAATATTAAAGAGGGTGCCAAAAAGAAAAGAAAATATTAAAGAAATGTAAAATGGAAGAAAGAATATGAAGATTGAATTATAGGCATCATGGTTATGTACTACAGAAACTGTTAACACCTCACTGTATTCAAAGGTGTCTGCTAGGTTTTGTGGTAGGCATGAAGCCACGCAAGACTGGGGTCTCAGCTCTCGGGGGAGAACTTCCACGAGGACCACAGTACTAACTGATATAACACCTGAGCGCACCTTTACTTAGAAATAGACTTGGAATTCTGGTAGGAATGTCTTTTGCCAATTCAACATCAAAGTTTATATTGGGTTTACAATATTATTTATCAATACATAGTTTGTTTAAATGCCAGGTCATTCTCTAACTTGTTATTTGCACGTTTTGGGGCCACTTTTGCTCTTATTTCTATCCTTTCAAAAATGGTGGGAAGTACAAAGGGAAAGAGGTAAAACTCAAATAGCCATTACAGTGCTTAATTGCATCAGATATTTGAATTTATTGACCAAAGTGAGTATTCTGAATTATGCATTTACTTATGCTGTGTGGTTTCATTTTTTCCTATTATATATGAAAGCGGACTATTAAAAATTTTGTACTGATTATCACTTTTGATATATTCTTAGGGCCACTGATACAGTTAAAAAAGAAAAAATATAAATATAGCACATGTAACTAGTTCAAGATAAATATGATTTATACAGTGTGGTTTTCATAGTAATTTGCAGGTATGAGGATAAATTGTCACACAGAGGATGATAAAGTATACATTCAGAATGTATATTCAGCAAGCTAAATAGAATTTTAGTAGATTGTATTTCATATCGATCAAAATCTCTTTACATGATATTGTTGCATATTGAATTCAAACCAGATATTTAAATTTGTTCCTCACTTAATTAAAAATAATTGTCACCTACTTGCAAGATAACACAGAGAAGATTAGTTGTTGCTGATGGTCTTCCAACTTACCATGCATTGCACGGGGCACTCACAGAACATTGTACATTCCCTGACCATACTTCCTCTTAGAATCTAAAATGAATGATATGTTTTGCCTGTCCTCCCCTAGCTTCATCTGAGCAATCCTTGCATACCTTTCATAAAGCATTGCAATTACTCGCTTATTTGTCTCTGCAGCTAACTGTGGGCTGCTCAGTGACAGGAGTTATTTATCTTTGAACTCCTTAGGGCTTAGTCATTTAACGGGTATATCAAATGACTTCTTAATATTTAAATCAGCTTTATTCACAAAAGATTATCCTGAGAATTAAAATTCAGTAAACATTCAATTTGGGAAAAAGTGTAAGTGCTGGATAGAAGTGGTTTCCTATGTAAAAACAAAAAAAAAATGATAGAGAATAAAGTTACTTTTGAAGACAGGTAAAAATGTCTCCGATTCCTTGCTGTGGTCCTGGATGTTCAGTAGCAGATTTGTTTAAAGGCTGAAGCAGCCCTGAAGCTCAAAATAAAGAGATGATGTGGGACAGTCCCAGAACTTTGGGAGGGAAAAGAGGCAAATGCTTCCTGATTATCTGACTGTTGTATGGTTATGAAACATCCATCTTTATCTGTGCAATATCTGTCGTATTGAAGTTGACTTTGGGTGTTATTTACATAGTGTACTGCGTTTCTTGTGACTAGTACTTGGATGGGTTTTCTGTTATTTTAATCTGGGCCTTAGATTTAAGTATATCTCATCAATAGCCTATAATTGTAACTACAATCTAATAATCCCCGTATTTTAATTGGAGTGTTTATTTAGCCTGTTTATACTAATATGATTAATGATACATTTTTAAGTCCATGCCTTTTCTGTGTGTTCTCTGTGTGTGTCACTTAATCTCAGTTTCTTTGTGCCTCTTTTTCTTCCTTCCTTTGGATTAACTAGATATGTTTGTATTCCACTTTATCCCTCCATTTGCTCTTTTGCTATCAATCTTTGCATTCTTAGTTATTATACAAGAAATTAAGTACTTAAAATAGTCCATTTTGCGTTAGTATTTTTCTACTTCACAATAGAGAAGCTGAGCTGCCCTACCATTCCTATTCTTTGAGCTACTGTAGCCATACAATTTACTCCTCCATATGTCGTACATACTACAATATATTTGTTTAACATAGTCAATATTCTTCTAAATAAATTTTTAAAGTAATACTGTATATTTGCCCATTTATTTTCCCTTTCTGATTCTTTGTTTTTTCCACCTGGGCTGTCATTTTGTATCATGTCTCTTTGACAGAAGAATATTCTTTGGGATTTCTAACAATGTACTTTCTGGAAGCTAATTATTTCAGCTTTGGTGTGAAAATTTCTTCAACTACTCTCATATTTCAAGGATATTTTCATTGGGTATAGAATTCAAGATGAAGAAATTTTTCTTTCAGCATTTAAAAGTTGTAAATTTCTTATCTTTTGACTTTTATTCGTGTTCCCTGTACATAATGTGACCCCCTCCCAGCTACTCTTAAATGCCTTCATTTTTGGTTTTTAAATTATGATATGCCCATGTGTTGTTTTTAGTTTTATCCTGCAAAGGGTTCACGGGGCTTATTGAGCATATGGCTTGATGAACTGCTTTAATTTTGGAAAATTGGAAAAATCATGGCCATGGTTTTTTTAAAAAAAATTTCCCCATACTCTGTTTCTCCTCTAAATCTGGGGCTCCATTATAAACCTATGTCTTGTACTATAGGTTTCTGAGGTTCTGTTCTGTTTTGTTTTGTTTTCCTGTGCTTCCATTTGAAAGTTCACTACTTTTTTTTTTTCCTACCCTGTCTAGTCTGTTGTAAGCTTATACAATGATTTTCTTATTTCAAATACACATTTCATTTAGTTCTGTAACTTTTTGGTTATTTTTTAGATTTTCTAGTTTCAGAATTTGTGGAATTCATTTTAATTCATTTTGAAAGCTGTTCTCTTTATATATAAACACACACACACACACACACACACAAATTGCCTGCTAATGCCATCATCTGGGTCATTGTTGGATCTACTTCTGTTAAGTTTTTTTCTCAATAAAAGAAAACAGTTTTTTTTCTCTTGATTATAGATTACGTTTTTCTATTCCTTCATTGGTCTCATAAATTTTAATTGTGTGCTATTGATTGTGTATAAAAGAACAGTAGACTGAGGCATATACTTTCTTTCAGAAAGATCTTGTACTTCCTTTTGTCAGTTAAGTAGAGTGAAGGGTAGATTTTTTTGATCTAATGAGTTGAACTGAGTTTGGGTTGGACTAGTGACTACCAACTCACCTTGGGTTTCAAATGTCTTAGGAGAGAGATCAGGTTGCTTCCACTTACCTGATTAAACTAAAATTTCCCTATGTCCAGCAATGTCTGTTATTCTACAAATGTTCTGTGAAGTAAAATGGACAGAAAGGGCAAACTTTGTATCTGGGATTCCTTCAGCTTCCTATCCACCATAGCAGCAAATGTATGGCTATTAAAATTCCACTAGTTCCTCCTTTACCAGCAAAGTTTTTCTTAAAGAAGGCTGACCCCTTCTCAATGTGCCCTCAGAATTTGCTAATACTCCATGCTTAAAGGCTGTCTTTCAAGGGAGAGCTCATCTATCTCAGATTCTTTGCCCCACAGTTCTTTAATGGCTTTAAAGAAATATATGATATTTTATATTGTCTAGTGTTCTCTCAGAATTAAGGCAGAAGTGGTGTTTTCTTGTTAATTTTTATATCTTAGCTAAAAGCAGAACTCTCAATGTAGCATTTTTAAAATTAGCCTAAATTGGAAGAACACTGACATTTCTATTAGTTCAATAAATTTTAATGATCACTGACTACCAAGTATTTTTCTAGATTCAGGAACTATGTCAGTGAACAAAATACATAATTGTTGATTCTCTAGTGGACCAGAATGTTGATTACTGAAATAGTCACTTATTGTTTGGCCCTGAGGAAGAACTGTTTTCTTTCTATGACTTTCAGTGGATCTGCAGTATTCTCTTGCTATTTTTTTTAGTGCTGATTTAACCAGAAATTGTATAATACTGGAATTAACCATGTTCTGATCAAAATTTCTAAGGTATGAATTCTCTTATTCAAATAATATATGTTGCTCAGAAGTGAAATATATAAAGTTATAAAGGCTGAACTGTCCTGGTTATAGTGGATTTGGGCAATCTAAAACCTCACCTGCTTAGGTTCCCCTTCCTGCCCTCCGGTTTTTCCTGCCTCAATGCTGCCTCTGAAGTAGCTCCAAGGTTTCCCTCTGTTCCCAAGAATCTGAAAAGCCCAATTTGAAAACCATTTAAGTAGATCATCCATGCAGGTAAGGGATTTTTCTGTTTCCTTCTTTATGACCATTTTCCTCAAATTTCTGAGACAAATTAAATGCTTAGATGAAGTTAATGCTTGGTTTGAAATTAACTGCTGATATATCTATATATATATTGAGTACACAGAGTTAGTTAATAGTTCTTTGGGGTTTTCTTTAAGCTCTACTTCATTGAGTTATAGAATTTCAGGAATTGGAAATAGCCTTAGAGATAATTTAGCATAACCTCCCACTCAGTGAAAGTCTCCTTTCTACAATAACCCTGACAGATGGTCATTTAGCTTCTGCTTGAGCACTTCCCGTCATTGGAGTTCATTACTTTCTGAGATGATTCAATCTTGAATTGCTTTAAATATTAGTAATTTCTTCCTTATACTGAGCCCAAACATGCATCATGGTGATTGGCAATGATTGATAAAATTATTCTCTCAATTTCCTTAATCTCTTCCCCACTTGATCTGATTTATAGATCTTTTCTCTTAAGATACCTATATTCCTCCATGTGTGTTCTACTATTGAAACATTTCTTTATTCTCAGTGGGGAATGTGAAGAATGCATCAGATTCAACAAATGTACATGAGGAACGTACAGGAGTAGGTACTCTACTGTGAGGGACATCTCATAGGAATGTTTCTTCAAAGCTCAGGACCCAGCCGATCTGACACCCAAGACTTGAGAGTTTCCTAACTGAGGTTCTTTTGGTGGGTTTCCTTTCAGACTTATGATTTTTTTTCTTTTTTTCCCTTTAGTGTGTGTATGTGTATGTGTGTGTGTGTCTGTGTGTGTGTGTAAGAGGGAGAACCTACTGTATACAATAGTTAAATAAGTTATTCACTAAATAATATTTGCATAAGTTGTCAAATACCTATGTTAATACCCTCTAGTTCTATCCACGTCATTGTAAATGGCAAGATTTCATTCTTTTGTGGGCTGCATAATATTCCATTGTGTGTGTGTGTGTGTGTGTGTGTGTGTGTGTGTGTGTGTGTGTGTGTATCACATCTTCTTTATCCATTCATCTGTTGATGGACATCTAGGCTCTTTCCATAGTTTGGCTATTGTGGACATTGCTGCTATAAACATTGGGGTGCACATGCCCCTTCAGATCCCTACATTTGTATCTTTGGGGTAAACACCCAGTAGTGCAATTGCTGGGTCGTAGCGTAGCTCTATTTTCAACTTTTTGAAGAACCTCCATACTGTTTTCCAGAGTGGTTGCACCAGCTTGTATTCCCACCAACAGTGTAGGAGGTTTCCCCTTTCTCTGCATCCCCGCCAACATCTGTCGTTTCCTGACTTGTTAATTTTAGCCATTCTGACTGGTGTGAGGTGGTATCTCATTGAGGTTTTGATTTGTATTTCCCTGATGGCCGAGTGATGTTGAGCAGTTTTTCATGTGTCTGTTGGCCATTTGGATGTCTTCTTTGCAGAAATGTCTGTTCATGTCTTCTGCCTATTTCTTGATTGGATTATTTGTTCTCTGGGTATTAAGTTTGATAAGTTCTTTATACATTTTGGATACTAGCCCTTTACCTGATATGTCATTTGCAAATATTTTCTCCCATTGTTGACTGTTTTCTTTGCTGTGCAAAAGCTTTCTATCTTGATGAAGTCCCAAGAGTTCATTTTTGCCCTTGCTTCTCTTGCCTTTGGTGATGTTTCTAGGAAGAAGTTGCTGTGGCTGAGGTCAAAGAGGCTGCTGCCTCTGTTCTCCTCAAGGATTTTGATGGATTCCTACCTCACATTGAGGTCTTTCATCCATTTTGAGTCTATTTTTTGTATGTGGTATAAGGAAATGGCCCAGTTTCATTCTTCTGCATGTGGCTGTCCAATTTTCCCAACACCATTTGTTGAAGAGACTGTCATTTTAGCATTGCACATTCTTTTCCTGCTTTGTTGAAGATTAGTTGACCATAGAGTTGAGGGTCCATTTCTGGGCTCTCTATTCTGTTCCATTGATCTATATGTCTGTTTTTGTGCCGGTACCATATTGTCTTGATGATGACAGCTTTGTAATAGAGCTTGAGGTCTGGAATTGTGATGCCACCAACTTTTCTTTTCTTTTTCAACATTCCTCTGGCTATTTAGCATCTTTTCTGGTTCCATACAAATTTTCAGATTATTTGTTCCATTTCTTTGAAAAACCTTGATGGTATTGCATTAAATGTGTAGATTGCTCTAAGTAGCTGAGACATTTTCACAGTATTTGTTCTTCCAATCCATGAGCATGGGACATTTTTCCATTTCTTTGTGTCTTCCTCAATTTCTTTCATGAGTATTCTATAGTTTTCTGCATACATATTCTTTGCCTCTTTGGTTAGATATATTCCTATTATTATTATTATGGTTTTGGGTGTAATTGTAAATGGGATCAACTCCTTAATTTCTCTTTCTTCTGTCTTGTTGTTGGTATATAGAAATGCAACTGATTTCTGTGCACTGATTTTATATTCTGTCACTTTACTGAATTCCTGTATGAGTTCTAGCAGCTTTGAGGTGGAGTCTTTGGGTTTTCCACATAAAGTATCATATCAGTTGCAAAAATGAGAGTTTCACTTCTTCTTTGCCAATTTGGATGCCTTTTATTTCTTTATGTTGTCTGATGGCTGAGGCTTGGAATTCTAGTACTATGTGGAATAGCAGTGGTGATAGTGGACATCCCTGCCACGTTCTTGACCTTAGGGGAAAGCTCTCAGTTTATTCCCATTGAGTATGATATTCGCTGTGGGTTTTTCCTAAATGGCTTTTATGATATTGAGGTATGTACCCTCTATCCCTACACCCTGAAGAGTTTTAATCAAGAAAGGATGCTGTACTTTGTCAAATGCTTTTTCTGCATCTATTGAGAGGATCATATGGTTCTTGTTCTTTCTTTTATTAATGTATTATATCAAATTGATTGATTTGCAGATGTTGAACCAAACTTGCAGCCCAGGAATAAATCCCACTTGGTCCTGGTGAGTAATCCTTTTAATGTACTATTGTATCCTATTGGCTAGTATCTTGGTGAGAATTTTTGTGTCAATGTTCATCAAGGATATTGGTCTGTAATTCTCCCTTTTGATGAGGTCTTTTTCTGGTTTTGGGATCAAGCTAATGGTGGCCTCATAAAATGAGTTTGGGAGTTTTCCTTATTTGAAACAGCTTCAGAAGAATAGGTATTAATTTTTCTTTAAGTGTTTGGTAGAATTTCCCTGGGAAGCCCTTTGGCCCTGGGCTCTTATCTGTTGGGAGATTTTTGATTACTGCTTCAGTTTCCTTAGTGGTTATGGGTTTGTTCAGGTTTTCTATTTCTTCCTGGCTCAGTTTTGGTAGTTTATATGTCTCTTGGAATGCATCCATTTCTTCCAGGTTATCTAATTTGCTGGCATAGAGTTGCTCATAATATGTTCTTATAATTGTTTGTATTTCTTTGGTGTCAGTTGTGATCTATCCTCTTTCATTCATGATTTTATTTATTTGGGTCCTTTCTCTTTTTGTTTTGATAAGCCTGACCAGGGGTTTATCTATCTTATTATTTCTTTCAAAGAACCAACTCCTAGTTTTGTTGATCTGTTCTGTTCTTTTGGTTTCTATTTCATTGATTTCTGCTCTGATCTTTATTATTTCTCTTCTCTTACTCAGTTTAGGCTTTATTTGTTGTTCTTTCTCCAGCTCCTTTTGGGGTAGGGTTACATTGTGTATTTGAGACCTTTCTTGTTTCTTGAGGAAGGCTTGTATTGCTATATACTTTCCTCTTAGGATTGCATTTGCTGCATCCCAACGATTTTGAACAGTTGTGTTTTCAGTTTTATTGGTTTCCATGAACTTTTTTAATTCTTTAATTTCCGGGTTGCCCCATTCATTCTTTAGTAGGATACTCTTAGCCTCCACATATTTGAGTTCTTTACAACTTTCCTTTTGTGATTGAGTTCTAGTTTCAAAGCATTGTGGTGAAAATATGCAAGGAATGATCCCAATCTGTTGGTACCAGTTGAGACCTGATTTGTGACCCAGGATGTGATCCATTCTGGAGAATGTTTCATGTGTGCTAGAGACGAATGTGTATTCTATTGCTTTAGGATGGAATGTTCTGAATATATCTGTGAAGTCCATCTGGTCCAGTGTGTCATTTAAAGCCTCTATTTCCTGGTTGATCTTTTGCTTAGATGATCTGTCCATTTCAATGAGGGGGATGTTAAAGTTCCCTACTATTATTGTATTGTTGTTGATGTGTTTCTTTGATTTTATTATTAATTGGCTTATATAATTGGCTGCTCCCATGTTAGGGGCATAGATATTTACAATTGTTAGATCTTCTTGTTGGATAGGCCCTTTAAATAGGATATAGTGTCCTTCCTCATCTCTTATAATAGTCTTTGGTTTTAAATTCTAATTTGTCTGATATAAGGATTGCCACCCCAGCTTTCTTTTGATGTCCATTAGCATGGATAATGGATTTCCACCCCCTAACTTTAAATCTGGAGGTGTCTTTGCATCTAAAATGAGTCTCTTGCAGACAGCATATCAATGGGTCTTGTTTTTATATACAATCTGATACCCTGTATCTTTTATTGGAGCATATAGCCCATTTACATTCAGTTGACTATTGAAAGGTATGAATTTGGTGCCACTGTATTGCCTGTAAAGTGAATGTTACTGTATATTGTGTCTGTTCCTTTGGTCTATGTTACTTTTAGGGTCTTTCTTTGCTTAGAGGACCCCTTTCAATATTTCTTGTAGGGCTGGTTTCGTGTTTGCAAATTCCTTTAGTTTTTGTTTGTCCTGGAAGCTTTTTATCTCTCCTTCTATTTTCAATGACAGCCTAGCTAGATATAGTATTCTTGGCTGCCTATTTTTCTTATTTAGTGCTGTGAATATATCATACCAGTCCTTTCTGGCTTGCCAGGTCTTTGTGGATAGGTCTGCTGCCAGTCTAATATTTCTACTGTTGTAGGTTACAGACCTCCTGTCCCAAGCTGCTTTCAGGATTTTTCTCTTTGTCTCTGAGACTTGTGAGTTTTACTCTGGGTGTTGACCTATTTTTATTGATTTTGAGGGGGGTTCTCTGTGCCTCCTGGATTTCGATGCCTGTTTCCTTCTCCAAATTAGGGAAGTTTTCTGATATAATTTGCTCCAATATACCTCTGCCCCATTCTCTCTTTCTTCTTCTTCTGGAATCCCAATTATTCTAATATTGTTTTGTCTTATGGTATCATTTATCTCTCGAATTCTGCCCTCGTGATCCAGTAGTTGTTTATCTCTCTTTTTCTCAGCTTCTTTATTCTCCATCATTTTGTCTTCTATATCACTAATTCTCTCTTTTGCTTCATCTATCCTAGCAGTTAGAGCCTCCATTTTTTATTGCACCTCAGTAATAGCCTTTTTGATTTCTACTTGGTTAGATTTTAGTTCTTTTATTTCTCCATAAAGGGATTCTCTCATTATCTTCCATGCTTTTTTCACGCCCAGCTAGTATCTTTATAATCATCATTCTGAACTCTCGTTCTGACATCTTACTAATGTCTGTGTTGATTAGGTCCCTAGCAGTCAGTACTGCCTCTTGTTCTTCTTTTTGAGGTGAGTTTTTCTGTCTTGTCATTTTGTCCAGAGGAGAATAGATGAATGAGGGTACAAAATGTTAAAAGGTTAACAATGACCCCAGAAAAATATACACTAAACAAATCAGAAGAGACGCAAAACCAGGGGGAGAAGGAGGGGGAAAAAAAAGAATATGATCAGGCTGGTGAATAGAACAGAGCCACACACTAGACTGTGGGTATATATGATGAAGGGATGGAATATGACGGTAAGGATGAAAATTTAAAAAGATATTTTTTAATTAATTAATTAATTAATTTTTTAAAGATTTTACTTATTTATTTGACAGAGAGAGACACAGCGAGAGAGGGAACACAAGCAGGAGGAGTGGGAGAGGGAGAAGCAGGCTTCCTGCTGAGCAGGGAGCCTGTTGCGGGGCTCAATCCCAGGACCCTGGGACCATGACCTGAACTGAAGGTAGATGCTTAATGACTGAGCCACCTA
The DNA here is from genome assembly GCF_003265705.2 of Callorhinus ursinus. NCBI lineage: Eukaryota > Metazoa > Chordata > Mammalia > Carnivora > Otariidae > Callorhinus > Callorhinus ursinus. The sequence continues at coordinate 16,026,822 of NW_027397116.1, forward strand.
GGCTCCCCTAAAAAGATTTTAAAAAAGGAATTGATAGGATAAGAAGTTGGTTGAAAAAAGAAAGAATGAATTAAAAAGAAAAAGAAAAAAAAGAATGTGATCAGACGGGAGAGTAGAACAAAACCATACACTAGCTTTAGGCTATATTTTAGTCTGTTAGAAGAAAATGTATCCCAAAATTTTAAAGAAAGAAAAACCTATATATATATATAGTGTGTGTGTGTGTGTGTGTGTGTGTGTGTGTGTGTGTGTGTGTATATAATAAGTTTAAATATAATGAAGGGATAGAATATGACTGTAAAAATGAAAATTAAAAAAAGATTTTAAAAAAGGAATTGGTAAGATAAGATGCTGGTTGGAAAAGGACAGGGGGCACCTGGGTGGCTCAGTTATGAAGCATCTGCCTTCAGCTCAGGTCGTGATCTCAGGGTCCTGGGATCGAGCCCCGCATTGGGCTCCCAGCTAAATGGGAGGCCTGTTTCCTCCTCTCCGATTCCCTCTTGTGTTCCGTCTCTTGCTGTCTCTCTCTCTCTGTCAAAAAAATAAATAAATAAATAAAATCTTAAAAAAAAGGAAAGAAGAAAAATTTAAAAAAAGTGAAAAAGAAAAATAAAGACCATTAAAAAAATTAACTTTGGAAGACTAAAGAATCATGGGGGAAAAGCCATGAATTCTATGTGCTGTATTTCCCTAGCCCTGGGGTTTTGCTGTTCTCATTGATTGATAAACTTGTTCTTGACTGGCTGTTCTTGCTGTTCTTCTGGGGCAGGGGCCTCTTGCCACAGTTCCCAAATGTCTTTGCTGGAGGTGGAATTGCCCGGGCCTTGCTGGTCTGGGTAAAGTAATCTGCTTGGGTTTGCTCTCGGGAGCTTTTGTTCCCTGCAAGCTTTCCGTACAGCTTTGGAGGACGAGAGTGAAAATGGTGGCCTCCCAATCTCCACCTCGGAGGAGCCAAGAACTCAGGGCCCCACTGCTCAGTGCGCCCCCAGAGAAAAGCAGTCAATCATTCCCGTCTCCCCGGTCTCTGGCTGCACTCTCTGCTCACCCGGCCTGTAACCGAGTGTTTCTATCTCTGGCACCCGACCCCGTGTGGAGTCTCCAAACCCAGCAGATCCCTGCGGTGCACTCCCGCGCCGCTCCTCCCAGGGGAGGAAGGGGAGTCTCCCCAGATCTGCCGCTTGTTGGGTCCCTGCTGGAAGAGCAGTGGCCCGACTGGGCCGCAAATCACAGTTTATGTCAACTCTGAGTTGAGAGCCTGAACCTCGGCTCCGTCTCTGCAGCCGGCTTTCCTGCTCCGATACCTGGGAGCTCTGCTGCACTCAGGCACCCCCGGTCTTTCTGTGACCCCGAGGGTCCCGAGACCACACTGTGCCGGTGAGGGTTCCACCCCTCACTTAGCCACTGGAGTGACGTCCCTCAGCGGAGCCGACTTCTAAAAATTCTGATTTTGTGCTCTGCTGCTCTATCACTTGCCAGAAGCGGCCGACGGAGGCCCCCTCCCCTTCCGTCTATCCTCCCGAATATTGTCTCGGATTCACTTCTCGCACATCCTACCTTCCAGAAAGTAGTTGCTTTTCTGTTCAGAGAGTTGCTGCTATTCTTTTCTCGATTTCCTGTTGTGTTTGTAGGTGTTCTGAATGGTTTGATATCTATCTAGCTGAATTCCTGGGACCAGACGAAATTTAGGTCTCCTACTCCACCACCATCTTGCTCCTCCTCTCCACATAGTCTTTTTTTAAGTGTAGTTGATACTCAATGTTACCTTTGTTTTAGGCATATTCTATACTCACCGAAAGTGTAGCTATCATCAGTTACCACACAAGACTATTACAGTGCTATTCGACTATATTTCCTGTGCTTCATTTTATATATGCTTATATAACCTTTTAAAGATTAATTTAATATACAACGTTTAGATAGTTATCCATGGTAACGATAGCTAAAGATGGAAAATGCCATAGGAAATCCAGACATCTCACAATTTTTGTTATTTCTTCATATTGAGTGCCTTCATTCACTTCCAGCTATCCAAAATCTAAATATGCCTATGAATCTGTGCAAGTCCTAATATTTCCTTAATGCTTTTCCTGAATATTCTAACTTCCAATGAGTTCAGCTTTCTAAACTCCCACATTTGTAGTCTTAAGCATTTATTGAATAACTAGTGGTTTGCCAGGCTTTGTGTCATAAACTACAAATAAAGTGATGAAAATAGTCTTTAAACAGCTTACCTTCAGAAGGGTACACTAACAAAGCAATCAAATGTTACAAAACAGTGTGGAAAGTGCTATGGTAGAAATAAGCACAGAGCCATTTGTGAAGAGGCAAAGATCACTTAATTTTCTCTGTGTGTGTTTTTGGCAGATATGGAGTGATGTAGTGGTGCCAGGAAGAAGTCTCACATCCTGAAGGGAAAGTGGAAGTTTGCTTATTGAATTGTGATCATTTATTTATTTGTCTATTTTAATATGTTAATACAAGCATTAGAATAGTGGTAGTAAGCAGAGACCCTGCCCCTCAATGAGTATAATTTGTAGATTATCTTTTTATCTTTGGAGGCCTTCAGGCTATGTTTGCAAACATGTTAAGCAGTGGATATGACTTTGAAAGATAACCTTCTAAGTCTTTTCCAAAAATAAGCAGCTGTAATTTTTATATTCTGTATTAAACTAGAATTATATGTTAATCTTTCTAGGGTTTAAATCACATTATTCTCAAAAATTTTTGTTTAAGATTTTTTATTTATTTGACAGAGAGACGGGAACACAAGCAGGGGGAGTGGGAGAGGGAGAAGCAGGCTGCCCGCTGAGGGGGGAGCCCGATGTGGGGCTCGATCCCAGGACCCTGAGGTCATGACCCGAACTGAAGGCAGTCACCCAACCAACTGAGCCACCCAGGCGCCCTCTGCTCAAAAATTTTTATGAGTTATACTGAAGGATTGTTATTTGGTCTAGTTTTTCTTAGCTTTTGCTAAAGTTCAACTGTTTTATCTTTTAATGATTTGCATTTTATGCCATAACAATTTTTCCTTTTCTTGTTGACATTTATACTTCTCAAATATTTGTAATAGGTGATCATAATTTTTAGCTTTCACTCAAGCCATCCATAAGGGTTTAATCTAATTTATAAATGACTCATTCTTCACAAAGCATTTTTGCTGTGCCTCTCTGAAACTCCTCCAGATGTTTTCCAACATCCTGGTTTTGACATGCCCAGTTGAATATATTTCAGCTTCTTTGCAGATAACATGTATTTTGCATATTGCTTCCTGCCCCGTGGTTGTTTGGTTTGGTTCTATTTGATATTTTACTACAGAAAGGCTTATGTAGCCTCCCAGTCAATATGCACAGATAGACTGGCATTTCTAAGACAGATGGTGCCAAACAAACCCTTTATGTACATTGAACCCCAGATTAATATTATAAAACCAAGTAATATCCAATATAAGAAATTTAAAAATTAATTTATAGCCATTAGCTAATTCATGCATAATCAAATCATTATACAGAAATGCTTTATATTGTATTCACTGGAGCTCTCAAGCAAGCTTTATTTGAAATCAAACTATATTTCCACAAATGTTTGTTGTGCTCATCTGACCAAATAAAAAGTGCAAGTTAAGCTTAAACATATTTTTTTTTTTTCCCTATAGCATGACCTCTACTCAGGGATGCCCCTTCAAACAACAGATTTAAAATTTAAAACATGTTTGTCAACATTGGAGATTCCCCAAAGCTCAGATTAATTATTAAAAGCTCCTGCAAGCTCAGCAGCAATGGCACCCTGAGCTCCACAGACCTTATTTTGTACAAAATTGGCATGTTTTTGAACTTTGTGGACTCTCGGTAGACTTCTTATTCACAGCATTCAGGCTACTTTATGAAAAGTTCATTTTGTGTTAATTAAATGTTAGTCTTGGTCTATAATCAACCAACTTTAAGGGAGTGTTAGAAATTATCAAGCAAATTTGACCAATATAAATGAATTGTGTAATTAATTTTTATGACTTTCTTTAAAAGGGAATCTAATTCATAATTAGACTTGCTCATTCACTCAATCTCATGATGTCTATTAATTCCCACAACAAACATTTCTTACTTTTTAAGAGTTTAGAAGTGTTTCCATCACTGAGGGTACAGTGATGGTTAAGACTTAGTTCTAGGTCTCATGAGCTCATATTTGTACAGCACAATCAAGTATTAGATGCTGCAAATAGAGCTTTTTACAAGTTGCTAAGTGGGCTTTGAGGGAAGGACACAACATTTCTTGAAGAGTCAGATGGATCAAGGAACACTTAACAAAGCAGTCAAGATTGGAGATGATATTGAAGAATAATTGTTAGGACTAGGAGTCTAGAGAAGGGAATATGGAGAAGGAAGAGAGAGGGGGAGATAAAGGAAAGACCAAAGAGCAAGGGCACAGTGGTCTGAGAAAGGTTGGGAAAGTCATCGGTGGTAGCTAATTTGGGATGGTTAGAGCTGAAAGTTTATATTGGTAAGTGCTAAGAGTTGAGGGTAGAAAACGAGCAGGGGTTAAATAGTACAAGACTTCTAATTTTATGCTAAGAAGATTGAAATTTTTACTTGATGTATATTACAGTCAGTGATATATTTTTAAAGCATAATTACCTCTTCAGTGGATGGTGTTCGGGTTATCCCAGTGAGCCACCTACCTCTTCTCTTCTTCTATCCTCTCCACCTTTCAGACTACTCATTTTCTCTTCTTCCCTCCTGTCTTTTCCTTCACTCCTTTGCCCCCTTCTGCACTTTTACTCTCTCTCTTGTCCCTTCTCCTCCTCTTCCTCCTAAGTTTTTCCTGCCTTAATGGATTTATATTGCTTTGATTTTTTCTATAAAATCTGATACCTAAAAATATTTTAAGCATTTAACATTGAATTTGAATTTGACAATTTCAAGTATTTTTGAACCTATTAAGTTTAAACTAGTTACTTAGCCATTGTAAAATGTGCGTTCTTCCACCTGTGACCAAAACAGAATGGAAAACAAGTTATCCACCCAAAATAATCATTTGAAAATACAAAAATAAGGATTAAATTTCTCTCGTTAAAGTGTTTTTTCCCCTGACTTTAAGCAAATGACTTAAAGAAATGCTTCAAATACAATACATGACTTTTTTTTTTAAAAGATTTTATTTATTTATTTGACAGAGAGAGACACAGCAAGAGAGGGAATACAAGCAGGGGGAGCGGGAGAGGGAGAAGCAGGCTTCCTGCTGAGCAGAGAGCCTGAAGTGGGGCTCAATGTGGGGCTCGATCCCAGGACTCTGGGATCATGACCTAAGCCGAAGGCAGACACTTAATGACTGAGCCACCCAGATGCCCCAATACATGACTTTTATATTTTTCTAGCATACTTTATTTTCAACTGCTTCTTTTGGTGATAAATATTATTTTCTAATGGTTCTTTTAGATTCAAACATTTAAATGTACTGCTGATTCACTAAACATGTTATAGACTATCAAGAAATGTACTTGAAAATGTATTTCTGTATTGTGCACATTTTTCACAGGCATTTGTATATCTTTTGGATAGACGATTATTCCAATAAAGAGTTAAAGAGAAAGGATAGTGATTTCTGTTAGAATTAAATCAGTATGGGTTTAAAGACTGTCTCAAGTACTCTGAGGATTTAGTGGCAAGTCTGGAAAGGAAAATTTCAAGGTTGGAGAAGGTGAATATTATGGCAGGGAAACTAAAATGTTATTTTTGAAAGATTGTGTGAATTTCAGTTATTAATTATGAAGTCATTTATTTAACACTGCCCTCTTATTCAGCCTGATATCAGATTTTATACATAAAAATGCCATTTTTTTTATTCAACAACATTTATTTATATGGTACCTCTCCTTCAATTGTTACTTCTGAGTCTTAGAGCAGGTTCCTTGGCAAATTTGATCCCAGATATTTGATTTCCATAGCCTCTAATGAAGTTGCCTGTTAATGAGAAAACAGTGCCTGATAGGAACTAGATAATGTCTAAATATTGATTGTGATGTCTGTCACAGCTTTTGATGTACTTCTATTTAATTCAGTTTAAAGAAATAAGGAGTTAGAAACTGGCAAATAAAAACTACATTTAATTTTTTAAACATAATTCATATTTATGTGTAATATGAAGATGAGAACTTATAAAAATTAGTTATATTAATGGTGTTGAATTATAAAGCCATTGCTATTATACCTGTAATATATGTGCTTCTGAGTATTCTAAATTTTTGTATAATAGGATTTTTTTAGTGATGTCAGCAAGGTGGTAGAATAGGAGTTTTCCACTGTTATCCCACCACAGACATTGATTTTGTCAACCACTTATGGATGAGAGTACTTTTGTGGGAGTCCAGGAGTCTAGCAGAGAAATCATAGCACATTTTTGGAGCAAAACCCCAAGAAAAGACACCTTGAAGAGTCTAAGAATAGTTTTACTTTACCTGCATCATTCCTCTCCCAAGGCAGCGCAGCTCAGTGCCAAGAGACCCCCCCCTTATCCAACAGTTTCTCCCTCAGAGGAAATTGAGAGCATAGTGAATGAGCACCTGCCTTCCCCAGATGTGCAGAGCACTCATCAAGAGGCACTTCTTTCTTGCCTCACCAAGAAGACTGAAACCATCAGCACAGCTGAGAGGTTGGGAGAGGCTGGGAGCATAGCAACCAGGATTTTGGAACTCCTTAAAGGATCATGGAAATGTTGCAGACTCCATCAAGAAGCCCGCCTGTGAGTTGTTTGGGATACCTTTTCTATGAAACCCTCAACTGGCCCATGGGAACCCCCAGTGCTCTATGTGCTTCATCCAGTCCTGCCTCATGGCTAACCCCCCAAGCACCTTCACAGGTGGTGAGAGCAAACCTTTGCAGATGGATTGTGTGCATGTGCAGAAAGCCTACCCAACTTGGCAGGCTTGGGAAAAACCACAAAAAATTGAGCTCCCTAGGGAACTGCCCTAGGGAAGACAAATAGAAGGTTCTCAACACTTGGCCTGGCTTTGCAGGATTGGGAGAAGATGTGCAAACTTAAGAATTGCCCTGCAGGAAGGAAGAAGAGGTATGGAGCAGGCACAACTATAGGAAAGAACTGAGAAAGCCTCAGAGTCCTACTCGGGCTGACCGGTAAAGAAGGTGTCTCTCTCCCGAAGCTCATTAGTAAAGACTGGAGGACGTGACTGCTTCTTCGGATGCAAAGACAACAATGCAAAACTTCAAGGAACACTAAAAATCAAGGAAACATGATATCACCAAAGGAACACAATTTTCCAGCAACTAGTCGCAGAGAAATGGAGATCTATGCCTGACCAAGAATGAAAAACAATTGCTTTAAAGAAGCTAGAGAGCTATAAGAGAACATAGATATGTCATTTTCCAGATTTTGTTGAGTTGTCTATGAACCAAATGAGAAGTTCAACAAAGATAGAAATTTTTAAAACAAAACAAATTTGGGAACTGAAGAATACAATGAATGTGTGTAACAACATAAAAACATGGAAATGTAAAGTTAACTGGTGAAGTATGTATACTTGGAACTCTGATACTGTAGTTTGGGTATGTAAGTCACATTTAACTGTAGTGTAAGGTTGAAAGACCAAAGTCTTAAACATGGAGGAAAGAGTAGAGTTTTTTATGTGACCAAAGTTATCAACTTAAATTGTTATAGCATGTTTTATGTAAGCCTCATGGTAACCCTAAAGCAAAAATCTGTAGTAATCAACCTGAAAGAGAAAGAAAGAAGCATACTACTAAAGAAAATCATCAAATCACAAGAAAGGAGGAGAGGAAGGAAGGAAGAAAGAAATACTAAACAGCCAGAAAACAATGGCAATATAAGTCATTACCTATAAACAAGTACTTTTGCTGACTATAATGGCATGAAACTAGAAATCAGTAACAGGAGGAAACTAGAAGATTCACAAATATGTGGAAATTAAACAATACATACTTGAATAGTCAATGAGTCAAAGATGGTCAATGGTTCAAAGAAGAAATTGGCCAAATATAAAAATATCTTGAAACAGTGAAAATGAAAACACAGCATACCAAAACGTAGGAATGGAGAAAAGCAGTTCTAAGGGGGAAGTTTATGGTAGTAAAGGCCAACATTAAATTAAGGTAAAGATTTCAAATAAACAGCCTAATTTTATATCTCAAGAAATTAGGAAAGGAATAAGCCTAGCCAAAGTTATGTGAAGGAAGGAAAAAAAAGATCAGAGCAGAAATAAATGAGAGACCAGAAAAACAACAAAAAGATCAGTGAAACTAAGGGTTTGTTTTAAAAAAGATAAATAAAATTGACAAATTTTTACCTAGACTATACAAGAAGTGAAAGGGAGGGGATTCAATAAATATAATTATAAAAGAAAGAAGAGACATTGTACTGACAGCAAAGAAATACAATGTATCATAAGAGACTACTTTGAGCAATTATATGTCAACAAATTGGATACCTAGAAGAAATGGATAAATCATTAGAAACATATAACTGCCAAGACTGAATCATGAAGAAATAGGAAATCTGGACAGACCAATAACAAATAAGGAGATGGAATTGGTGTTCAAAAATCTCCCAACAAAGAAAAGTCCAGGATCAGATGGTGTCACTGGTGAATACTATCAAATGTTTAAAGAAGACTTTAAACCTCTTCCAAAAAATTTAAGAGGCAGAATTACTCCCAAACTCATTTTACAAATCCAACATTATCCTGTTTATCAAAGCCAGGTAAGGATACTATAAGAAAAAAAATTTACAGGCCAATATCTTTGATGAAAAAATCCTCAACAAAATACCAGCAACAAAATTCAACAGTATATTAAAAGGATTATATACTTCAATCAAATGGGATTTATCCTTGGATTAGAAGGATGTTTCAACATATGCAAATCAATAAAAGTTGAATATCGTATTGATAGGATGAAAGATAAAAATCATTTGATTATTTTCATTGATCCCAAAATAGCATCGACAAAATCCAGCATGATAAAAACTCAAATTAGTTATAGAAGGAATGTACTTCAACATAATAAAGGCCACATATGACAGACTTGTAGCTTATATCATACTCAGTGGTGAAAAGCAAGAAGTTCTTCCTCTAAAATCAGGAACAAGACGAGGGTGCCCACTCTTGTCCCTTATATTGAAACTAGTACTGAAAGTTCTAGCCATAGCAGTTAGGCAAGAGTAATAAATAAAAGGCATGAAAATCAGAAAGGGAGAAGTAAAACTGTCTTGTTTACAGATGACATGACCTTATATATAGACAATCTAAAGATTATAAAAAAACAACTATACTAATGAATGAGTTCAGTAAAGTTTCATGATATAAATTAACATACAAGATCTGTTGTATTTCTGTACACTAACAATGAACTGATAAAGAAATCAAGAAAACAATCCCATTTAGAGTAGCATCAAAACAATATATTTAGGAGTAAATTTAACCAGAAGGTGATAGACCTGTACAATGAAAACTATAAAACATTGATGAAAAAATTGTAGAAGACTCAGATAAATGGAAAGATATATCCTGTTCGTGGACTGGAAGAATTAATGTAAAAATGTCCATACTTCTCAAAGCAATCTACAGATTCAGTGCAATTTCTAACAAAATTCCAATAAAGCTGGGCGGGGGGGAAGAGAAGGGCAGAGAGAGATTGCACACACAGAAGAAAAAGCAGTGTGGAGACAGAGGCAGAGATTTGAGTGTTGGTTACAGCCAAAGAATGTGGGAAACAGAGCTGCAAGAGTGAAGGAACAAATTCATCCCTTTAGCTTCTTGTAGGAATGTGGCCCTGCCAACACTCCAGAAAGAGGGTGGTTCTTGATTTTGGCTCAGTGAAACTGATATTGAACTTCTTGCCTGCAGACTTCGAGAGAATAGATTTCTGTTGTTTAAGCCAAAAAAACCTTTTTTTCTTCTAAGAATTGGTGTTGAGTGAATGGAGAAAGTTATACCAGTGCAGTTGTTTTGATGTCCGAGTATATTCATTAGCCTATTTCTATTAGCGATTATGAGTTCTACCCTCAAATTTCTAGATTCATGTAATTTACAATGGTTTATTGGCCTAAATGAATTAAAAGTGCATTGATATACTGATACCAAAAGCTTTGCTTCATCAAAGACATCATTAAAAAAATAAAAAGGACAAGTCATATAATAGGTTCATATTGCTGCTATAAACATCGGGGTGCAGGTCCCCCTTCAGACAACAGATGAATGGATAAAGAAGATGTGGTATATATATACAATGGAATATTATGCAGCCATCAAAAGGAATGAAATCTTGCCATTTGCAACGACGTGGATGGAATTGGAGGGTATTATGCTGAGCGAAATAAGTCAATCAGAGAAAGATATGTATCATACGATCTCACTGATATGAGGAGTTCTTAATCTCAGGAAACAAACTGAGGGTTGCTGGAGTGGTACGGGGTGGGAGGGATGGGGTGGCTGGGTGATGGACATTGGGGAGGGTATGTGCTATGGTGACCGCTGTGAATTGTGCAAGACTGTTGAATCACAGACCTGTACCTCTGAAACAGATAATACAATATATGTTTAAAAAAAAAAGATAGCAGGAAGGGAAAAATGAAGGGGGGGGGAATCGGAGGGGGAGATGAACCATGAGAGACTGTGGACTCTGAGAAACTGAGGGTTCTAGAGGGGAGGAGGTGGGAGGATGGGTTAGCCTGGTGATGGGTATTAAAGAGGGCACGTACTGCATGGAGCACCGGGTGTTATATCCAAACAATGAATCATGGAACACTACATCAAAAACTAATGATGTAATGTATGGTGATTAACATAACATAATAAAAAAAGGCGAAAAAGAATTAAATTCACTAAGAAAAAGATACTCTCATAGACTGACACAAAACTTAGTACTAGGTTTTTGGTATTACTACAACAGAATGAAAATATAAGTCCTTAGCTTACCAGAAGGACAGCATATATCAGAGGCTTGATTGATGTTTACTCAGGTTATTCAGTGGCAAATCAGATGGTAAAATAGTTATCCCTGGAAATATAGGACACAGGTCATGTATGAAATGAATTCCTGTATTTGGGGGGGGGGAGTTAAAGAACAGTATTGTTTGTTCATCTTGTTTGCTCTTGGATGTGTTTAACATAGCATAGAAAGAATTGGCAATTTGCAAATAAGAATGAAAAAGAATATAGAACATTCAGCAGTGGGGCTTGAAAAAGGCAACTCCTTAAAACCAAATAGTAAGAGAGTATGAGAACCACTTGAGAAAACTTTGAGTGACCTCTTATTAAAGTTCACCCTTTTGTCAAAGACCAAACTAAGAATACGGTTCAAGGGGCGCCTGGGTGGCTCAGTCGTTAGGTGTCTGCCTTCAGCTCAGGTCATGGTCCCAGGGTCCTGGGATTGAGTCCCGCATCGGGCTCCCTGCCCGGCAGAAAGCCTGCTTCTCCCTCCCCCACTCTCCCTGCTTGTGTTCCTGCTCTCACTAGCTCTCTCTGTAAAATAAATAAATAAAATCTTAAACAAAAAAAAAAAGAGTATGGTTTCAATACATATTGTTAATTATCTTCAGTGGACTATAGTCCCTCAGGCAAAGTTTAAGTTAAAGTTCAACATAATTCTGAGTGTGTTTATAGGCATATGAATAAGATTGGTATTTGGGTATATATGAAACCTGTTAAATTTCTGGAAGAGTTGTACTTCCAAAAAGAACTAGGAGTCTGTGACTCATACTTCAAGTGATTGTTGGACCACCAATATTTCCTATACAATCTTAAAAAAAAATCCCCTTTTTAATATTCAGGAAAGCCTATTGCAGATGCTTATTAGTTAGTGCATATAAAAAAATGAAGTGTAAGTTGTTGACCAGTGATCTGAACATTTTCAAAACAGTTATGGAATTGGATAATCCAATAGAAGAGATGTAAGACATAGGGATGTTGTAAGGTTTAAGAACTAGACTAGAAATCTGTAACGTTGGAGCTCCTAGTTGGCTCAGTTGGTGGAGCGTGCAATTCTTGATCTCAGGGTTGGTGAGTTCGAGCGTTGGGTGTAGAGATTACTTAAAAATAAAATCTTAAAAAAATTCTGTAATATTGCCTTTATGCTCCAATATGTAGCTCTGTGTTGTTGGCCAAGAAATTCTTTCTTGCAAAAATTTAGTTAATAATATATCGACTAACCATTTTAGAATTTTGTTTTGAGAATAAAATGAAAGGGAACATTCTTTGAAAATGTTACAGAGTGATATAAAGAAAAACTTAGTCACCCAGGTAATCAGAGGACTATAGTATTATTAAACTGATACCTGATGGAGCTTTCTGTCACCTAATTTGTTCAGCTCATTAGAATAGCCAGCCATGTTATTTTGATCCTATAAGATATGTGCATCTGATTATTTTAGTCACTGAACATTTAAAATTTTTAAAAGATTTATTAGAGAAAGTGAGCATGAGTGGGAGGGACAGAGGGAGAAGGAGAGAGCATCTCAAGCAACCTCCCACTCACCTTGGAGCCCAACTCGGGCCTCGATCTCACAACCCCGAGGTTAGGACCTGAACTGAAACCAAGACTCAGACTCTTAACAGACTGTGCCACCCAGGTGCCCATAGTCACTGAACATTTAAACACAAAGCACATCTTTTTCTTTTTAGATAGCTTCCCGATGGGATGGTTTTTATCACCTATGGTAGATAAGAAAACAAGAGACTGCTGTCTTTTCAGATTTTTAAAAATTTTAATTGTGGTAGGTCAAATAAGTAATTAAGAGTAAAAGTGAATTTTTTTTAATAGAGGATTTGAAGATAAAAATCTAAGGACAGCCCAGTGGCAAATGTTGTCATTTAAAGTGAATTTACATTCTGGGCACAGCAAATTGTAATTTTTTTTTTAAACCACAGACTAAGTGAAACATAAGATGTGAATGTGTATATTTCCCCTAGTGCCTCATGAATGTTTTCTAGGCCTCTCTCAAAGGTCACAACCACTCAAAGTGGTGCCATGTCAATTAAAACTGTCTACAAATTGAAGTGCATTTTAGCATTTGTTCAATTACTGAATAATGTGGAATGCCTGAAAAGGGTCAATCATCTTCAGGAGTCTAACTAGGGATCAATTTTCCACGTTTGGTTTATTATTCAGAATAGAGTCTATGCTGTCTTGACAAATTTAAAACAGCAACAAAAGTGTGGTTCTTGCCCATGCCAGATGCCTGTATGATGAGCTGGCCTGGGGCTTCTGCTCAGTTTCATCATAGTGCTCACTCTGGAATCCAGAATAATATATCAACTACAATCTGAACATTGGCAGTAACTGCAGTTGAGGCAGAAAACACGCACTGGATATAGTAGTGTCTGCAAGAACAGACACGTAGTCATTTCCATCCTTTCTTTGACCAGGGAACGACATACACAGCCATGTCAGAGGTACATACACAAAAAGTTTAAGCCTCCTGTGGGTAGGAGAACTGATGGAGCATATGTCTAACACAGTTGGCTTTTTACAATACAGATTTATCACTTATATTCCAAATAACTACTTCTGCAAATAGAATATTTTTATTTAAGCATAAAGACCTAACACCATTTTACCCATGTCCTAAACTTAGCATTTACCAAATTTTTGACACGCTAAGCTAAAAAAAAAAAAAAGCATTCCAACAGTCTGTGAACTAAAAATTTTGTTCCTAAATAATTTTTATGCCTTCCTGTTCATTCTTATGGCTGCTTTATAGCTCACATGGGGTGCTGATTAGGTAATTAGAAAATGCTACATGTGGTAAGGAGGCCCTCTCATCTCTGCCAGAAACTGGTGCCATTGAAAGTGCTCACCTATCAACACTCAGGCTCTCTTGGCAAGGACTAGAATCCCTAAAGTGTTGGCTGGCAGACAATGCCATTTTGGGATAGCTCGAAATTATTATTAGAGAGCGGCTGTATGAAAGATGAAAATAAAAAAGGGATGTCAATGTGAAAGTAAGTCCACAGCTGAGGATCAAAGACAGTTTTTATACATTTTTGCTCTATGAAATGTTCTTAATAGTATATAATTACCACAGATTGAAATTTGTATCACCAGAAAATGACCTCTTTAAATTTAATATTTAGAAAATTTAGTTCAATGGTTTTAATCTTGAATTCTACTTTAATGTCATATTCATATCCTGCTTTCTTTATATTCATATTTTGGGGCATATGGTCTGTAGTATCATTTTATACTTTGTTGTTGTTTTTAATTTTCTAAAGTACTTATTTTTTAAAGTTTTTATTTTAATTCTAGTTAACATACAGTATAATATTAGTTTCAGGTGTACAATATAGTGATTCAATACTTCCATACATCACCTGGTGTTCATCACAGCAAGTGCCCTCCTTAATCCCCTTCTCCTATTCAACCCATCCCTCCCCACCTCTCCTCTGTTAACCATCAGTTTGTTCTCTATAGTTAAGAGTCTGTTTCTTGATTTGCACCCCCCTTTTTCTCCCTTTGCTTGTTTTTTTTTTGTTTGTTTGTTTACTTTTGTCAGGAGAGTCCTGACACGTGTTCAGTTGGATTAAGGAATTCAAGGAATTTTGTATTTGTTTTTTAAGATTTTATTTATTTATTTTAGAGAGGGGGGGGGAACACAAGCAGGGGGAGTGGGAGAGGGAGAAGCAGGTTTCCCGCTGAGTGAGGAGTTGGACGTGGGACTCAATGACCTGAGCCAAAGGCAGAGGCTGAACTGACTGAGCCATCCAGGCTCCCCCCACCCCCCGCCTCTCTTTTAAACTAGGATACATTTTAATACCAAATGTTAAGAATTATCTCTGGGTGGGGATTAAAGGTGATTGTTTCTTTTCTTCCTTTAATTCCAGCTTTAACATTTTAATAATGTACTATATGTTAAGAAACAAATTATTAATAGAAATGATGTAGCTAAATAATTTTTTATATATGATCTATAATGTCACTTATTTTGCTGTTTTCCTTTTGGAATTTGAGTGCCCTAAAAGATAGCTGACATTAATATACATAATTTTTACATGTTGTTTTTGTTGCTGGGGATGCCTATTAATGACTGAAACTCAGCAGAATCTTTTTTAAGTTTTACTGAGATATCTTTGACATATAAAAACTGTAAATATTTAAGATGTACAACTTGATGTTTTGATATATGTATACATTGTGAAAAGAGCACCACAATCAAGCTAATTAGCATATCTATCACCTTTACATATTTATAATTTTGTGTGCATGTGTCAAGAAAATTTAAGATCATCTTTATAAATTTCAAGTAAAAACTAAATTTCTCATCCTTACCATGCTGTATATCACATTTCTATAACCTGTTTAGCTTGCATAACTGAAACTTTATAACCTTTGACTGACCCCTGTCAACTATCATTCTACTTTGCTTCTATGAATTTAACTATTTTGCATTCTGCAAAGTGAGATTGTGTAGTATTTCTTTCTGTGTCTTGCTTATTTCATTTAGTATGATGTCATCTGGCTCCATCCGTGTTCTTAAAAACGACAGGATTTCTTTTTTTTTTAATCTTGAATAATATTCTATTGGATATATAGGTTTCCCCTGCTATCCAAAAATAGTGTTCCTATGAAAACTTTCATAAGCCAAAATGGTATAAAGTGTAGAAACAATTGCCTTTAATTTATGTGGGAAAATTTTGAGCATTTCCCAGACCCAAAATGTAGTCTCTCATAGGCCAATGCTATTTTCTTTTCTTTTCTTTTCTTTTTTTTTTTAAGATTTTATTTGAGAGAGAGGGTGTACGAGTACACGTGCACAAGCTGGAGGGAGGGGTAAAGGGAGAGACAGAAGCAGACACCCTGCTGAGCAGGGAGCCTGATGTGGGGCTCCATCCCAGGACCTCAGTATCATGACCTGAGCCAAAGGCAGCCGCTTAACCGACTGAGACACCCAAGGACTCCAGGCCAATGCTATTTTCACTTTTTGCCTTTTTTCACAGAAGAGAAAATTGTTTTCAGATTTAAGTTAGTGACAACAGGTAGGTCTTTTGTAAAAGTGAAGTGGTGTGACACAAGCTTTTGAAAAACAGGTGATACGTAGACACACACGTATATGTATACATATCTCACATTTTATTCATTCATCCATTGATGGACACTTTGGTTGTTTCCATAACTTGGCTATTGTGAATAATACTGTGACGATCATAGGGGTGCAGATATCTCTTCAAGATACTGATTTCAATTATTTTAGATATATACCCAGAAGTGGAGATGCTGGGGGCGCCTGGGTGGCTTACTCGGTTAAGTGTCTGACTCTTGGTTTGGGCTCAGGTCATGATCTCACAGTCATGAGATTGAGACCCAGGCCAGGCTACTTGCTGAGCATGCCGCCGGTTTAAGATTCTCTCTCTCCTTCCCCTCCCCTTTTCCCTGCTCGCGCACTTGCATGTGCAACCTGGCTTGCTTAAAAGAAAAAAAAAATGGAGTTGCTGAATCATATGGTAGTTCTAGTTTTAATTTTTTGAGGAATCGCTATACTGTTTTCCGTAAAACTGGCTGTACCAGTTTACACCACTGGTGTATAAGGGTTCCTTTTTCTCCACATTGTTAACTTTTTTCTTCTTGATAGTAGCCGTCCTGACTGGTATGAGGTGATGCTCTCAGTATGGCTTTGATTTGCCTTTTCCCTGATGACTAGAGACGTTGAGCACAATTACATGTACTTGTTAGCTATTGGAATTTCTTCTTTTGAGAAGTGCCTATTTGGGTCCTTTGCCCATTTATTTTTTATTAAGGCTTTATTTTTTAGAGCAGTTTTAGGTTCACAGCATAATCAAGTGGAAGGCATAGAGGATTCCCATATACTCTCTGCCCCACATGGGCATCACCTCCCCCATTATCAACATCCCCATCCAGAGTAATACATTTGTTGCAACTGATGAAACTACATTGACGAATGATAATCACTGAAGTCTATAGTATACATTTTGGTTCACTCATGGTGTACATTCTGTGGTTTTGAACAAATGTATAATTACATGTATACATCATTATTGTATCATACAGAATATTTTCACTGCCTTAAAAATCCTTTGTACTCCCCTATTCATTCCTCCTGCCCCCATGTAACGCCTGGCTACTACTGATCTTTTTACTGTCTTCATAGTTTTGTCTTTTCCAGAACGTCATATAATTGGAACCATATGTTACATATCCTTTTTAGATTGTCTTCTTTCACTTAGTAATATGCATTTAAGTTTCCTTCATGTCTTTCCATGGGTTGATAGCTCATTTCTTTTTAGCTCTGAATAATATTCCATTGTCTGGATATATCACAGTTATTTATCCATTCGTCTATAGACAGACATCTTGGTTGCTTCCAAATTTTGGCAGTTATGAATAAAACTGCTATAAATATCCCTGGGCAGGTTTTTGTGTGGACATAAGTTTCTAGCTCTTTTGGGTAACTATGAAGGAGCATGATTGCTGGATGGCATTGTAAGGGTATTTTTAGAGAACCAGACAGGGGTTGCTGTTGGGGCCATTGCACCTGCACTGGATCTCAGGGCTGAGGTTCTTGTGAGGGTACTTGTTGGGGCTTTTCTGGCCCAGAGAGGGGATTAGCACCAGCTCAGTTAGCTGAAATCTCTTAAAGGCAAAAGTGATGGCACCCTTGGTTGTGGAAGCTTGAGGGGATCTCTCCAGTAGATGTGATGACTATTGGTTTCCTCAGTGGTGAGAGCTGCTGAGTTCCTTTGCAAGCAGGCAGCGGGGGTCCACAGCTATGAGCACTGACATCCTTTGTGGTAAAAGTCACAGGGCATCTATGGTGGCTTCTTTTCAGGCGCACATGGGGGAAGGCTGCTGGGGTCTTCTGAGATCAGGCCATTGTGGCCCGTGGTGTCACTTGCCATGTGGTTAATATGAACAGCCTTGCCCTTCTCTGTGTCCGGTGTCTCAGCTATGCTGAACTCCTCAGTGATCTGGGCAGGGTGAAGTGCAGCAGGTCCTTCAGGAAAGCAGGTCCTTCAGCCTTCAGAAAGACTGGGAGAGTCCAATGCTCCTCCTACTTTGCTTTTCCTCTCCTAGGAGATCTTGTGCGTTGATCTCCCTCTTGACACTGATCTGTGCTTGCCTAGGGGATAGGATGATGTAGATGAAATGCAGTTTTTCTTTCTACCTTTTCTTGTGGTTTTTCTTACCTTTTTTTTTCACCCCCACTCTGTTGCTCTAGTTTCTTGAGTAGACTCCAAGGCTCCTTGAGAGCTACTTTTGTTCATGATAGTTGTACAGTTGTTTATTTGTGGAGTGATGAATGTGAGATCTCTGACTCTGCCATTTTTTTTTAAGATTTTATTTATTTGACAGAGAGAGACACAGCGAGAGAGGGAACACAAGTAAGGGGAGTGGGAGAGGGAGAGGGAGAAGCAGCTTCCTGCGGAGCAGGGAGCCCGCCACGGGGCTCGATTCCAGGACCCTGGGACCATGACCCGAGCTGAAGGCAGACGCTTAATGACAGAGCCACCCAGGTGCCCCTCTGACTCTGCCATCTTGCTGACATCACCTGGTAGAACTTTCTGTTCGTTTTCAGTGCTGTGGAATGAATCAAATGCCAGCATTTGATTATAAATACAATTATCCATTCTACTGTGACAGACATCTCCCCTTGTGTATTAGAGTTTGCTTTTATGAACATTACAGCTATGAATGTTCTCTAGTCTGTCTTTTGGTGCTCATACACAAGATTTTCTGTAGGGGATTCTTCTTTGTATTAGCTTTGGAACACTTCTGTGGTTGCAGTCATTTGACAGCTCAACTGTGTCTACAGGGCACAGGATGACCTCGCTTAATCTGTTTGGCAATTGATGGTGGCTCTTGGTTAAGACAAATCAGTTATTCTGTCTAGTTTCACTTCTTTCAGTAGGCTAGATTTGTTTTTTTCACAGCAAGATACTCTGAGGGTTCTAAGAGAGGGAAAGCAAAGGATAGAAAATCTCTTAAGTTCCATGCTCTGTAATTCCCACACATTGTATTGGTCAAAGTAAGGCAAAAGACCAGTCTGGATTTAAGAGATGGAGATGTAGATATCAGCTCTTTGTGGCCATGTTTTTGATCTAGCACAGTTCATTTTCCAGCCAAAACAATTGTTTTTGTTATTTATTGCTACATAAAAACCGCCTCAAACTTAATAAAATAACAATGATTTATTACTTCCCGTGATTCTTGTGATTGGCAACCTGTTCAGGTTTTCTGTTTTTTGTTTTTGTTTTTGTTTTTGTTTTTGTTTTTGTTTGTTTGTTTTTCCTAGCTTGGGAGTACTTATGAGGTTGGAGTCATCTGGTGGCTTGAGGGGTCTGGAGAATCCATGAAGGCCTCACAGAGTGTCTGGCAGTTGGAATAGGCTATTGACTGGAGCAGTATGGATCTTCTCTAGGTATAGCACTTTATCCTTCAGTAAACTGGATTAGGATTTTTCACACCATTGTAGTTTTGAAGTTTAGTAAGTGAGGGTAGAATCCACAAAGGCTGTAATATCATCCTAAGCTCTGTAGCCTACCTGATATCACTTCCAATAGATTATTGGTCAAAGCAAGACACACATCAGTCTGGTTTCAAGGGGTGGGGAAATAAGCTTCTACTGATGGAATGAGTTGCAACCCGTCATGGAGATGTTTTAAATCTACCATAGCTTCAGAGGATTTTTTCTTTAAAGTCTACTTTGTCTGATTATGTGTACACACACACACACACACACACACACACACACACAATGTTAATATTTTCCTGGTTTTGTCTTGGTCATTTCAAATTTTCTCACACTAAAAGTTTTCAACAACATAAAATATTTAAAAAGTAATTTTCTTTGATTCATTTTACCAGAAATGCCTCTTTAACATTTGACAAATTTAAAATAAAGTCTTACTTTTGAAGGTGAATATATTTTTGCCCCTATTTACTGCTATAATTTACATTTTGACAGGAATTTTTAGCAACTATTTTCTTAAGTATTTATAAGATATTGGGCCACATATTATTTTTATGATCTTAAAACTATTTTTGAATGTTTTTTGTATTTTCTTAAACCTATCATTCTTAATTTATAAGCAATGACTATGCTAAAATAAACAATTATGTTTGTGAAGGCAAATCTGTTAGCACATGAACTATGACGGAGTTATCTCATTTAGCAGGGAAATTAACTGTATAACAATTGTGCCATACATACTAAAAAATACCAGGAAAAGAGCATCACACTGGAGCTCATAAAACAGTATTTTCTCTTGAATACTACTGAAAAAAATTTAAATTTTTTTCTCAAAATCCACTTGAATATAGTCTTTTGTTAGAATAAAATATAGTCTTTTGTTATTAGTAATAACATCTTGAAGTCTCATTAAATCATGGACCTGGGAAGATCACATATCATGGAAGGTTGGCTAAAATAAAGTCAACACTTTGTTTTCTGAGGATGTATTTGGGGTGGATTAACAAATTTGTGGTTTTAATTTGCATGAGGCACAGCAGAGTAATGGGAATTTATATTTTTTGGAGATGTTAGGAATTAGTAGTGATTGACAAATTGAGATCAAGTAACTCAGTCATTTTCCTTTCTTCCTGGATACCTAATAGGTATTAAAGCCAAGCCTCTGGCCTTGACCTTCTCCAGGAGAGAGGGGGCATATGGAGAATAAGGCATCTAGGTAGCCCAGACTTCCCAGCATCAGCCAGAGGGCTCCTTACATGGCTCCACCCCTTTTCTGCTTTCTGACCAGGTGTTTCAAGCATCATCAATCAGCCTCCGGCTGACTATTAAGCAGCAGTGGGAAGGTAAAGAGGCCCTTGCCCAAGTAATTGAGAGTTAAAGTATTTACACACCTCTATTATTCTGTTAGACTCACAAATAGCCTTATTAAAATGATGCTCTAATAAACTTCACCCCAACTAGCTTCAAAAAACATACACAAGAGCCAACTTCATTATCAGCAAACTGCAGGCTTTGCCTGAGTCTGTGGAGCAGGTGACAATTTGATTTTTAAGTGGCTTACTGATACTTTGCATTGATGTAGCACCATTCAAATGAAATCTCAGAGTGCTCTACAAAACATTAATTAATGACAGCTCATAATATCCCATGGAGGACGGTACATTTTGCAGCTACCCTTTTAGAGATGACGTTTCCAGGGGTTAAGAGACTTGATAGAAGTCACACTTGAAAAGCAATTGTGAAGCTATGAACTGAGTTCAGAATTTGAAACTATCAGTTTCTAGCACTATCAACCAGGACTCATTTCTTCTTATTGCATGTTAATAACCGAAATGATCAACATGTTGTTTTTGAGGTTTTTATTTAAAGCAAAATTAGCATAATTCAGAAAGTAAGATGAACAGTGTTGCAGAAAGGCCTTCTCAGTAATTTTGGTAATGGCTGTAACTTTTTACTTGATGCAGAAATAGTTAAATTTAAAAATGGGGGTGTTTACTGTAAAAGACACTATAAATTATTTGATGATGGTGATTTGCTGGAAATATGTAAGGTTAAATTTGGCAATTTGTCATTGAATATCAATTTAAAAGTTCAAAACTAACACTGATAGATATCTAGTTGTAACTACTCTAAAGAACGTGTGCAGTATGGTGGTTAAGACCACAAGCTTTGGAGCTCAGTGGAGCTGAACAGAACTTTTGGTGCTGCCATTTTATTTGCTGGGACACAATTGCTGGAGAAAATTACTGAATCCTTGTGAACTCCCATTTTCTCATCTGTAAAAATAGAGAGGCTCTAACATAATTAAAACATGCATACATGCACACACAAATGTATGAAGAATGCCAGGTTTGGGAGAAAAAAAAAGAGAGAAACAAACCATCAAAGACTTTTAATGACAGAATAAACTGAAGGTTGATGGAGGGGGGTAGGTGGGGGATGGACTATTTAGGTCTTAATGGGGGCACTACTTATGATGAGCACTGGGTGTTATATGCAAGTGACGAATCACTAAATTCTCCTGAAAACAATATTAACACTATATGTTAACTAGAATTTAAAATAAATTTGAAAAAAAAAATGTGCTTCCAAAGGAAAAAAAAAGAACGCCAGGCTTTTATCAAAAATGTATTCCATTTCCCTGGTGGCTCTGGAATATCAACTGGAGTTTTCTGCCTTTCTAAACTTAATTTTTTAAAATATATAATCATGTGAATGACATAAAATTTAAAATTTACCAAGAGCATAAAATTGAAAAAGTGTCTGCCTCTTCTTTTAGTTCCCATGCCACCTAGATCTCTTCCAAAAAGAACCTTAGAGTTTCTTCGGTATATTTCCAAATCTAGCTAAGAATTTACAGACCTATTTTATTTATGCATTTGCTTATGTAATCAAAATTGTTGTATCTAATACATATTGTTCTAACAATTGTTCTTTGTATTATGTATTAGAAATTATTCCTATTAGTATGTTTAGAGCTATTCTTTTTAATAGCTGTGTATTATTTCTTTTTAATGAATAAATTGTTAACCAGTAGCATATTGAGGGGCAGGGTTCCTGTCCCACCGCTGTTTCCTATCATGACTAGTTTGGAATGAATATCCTTGTACATATTTTATGTTGTATATAGGCAAGTATATATATAACAGGATAAGTAACTGTAGCAAAATTATGTCAAAGTGTGTATATTTTAATTTTGACAGATATGGCTGGATTGTGTTAAATAGCAATTGTCAGATTTGACAGTACCACCTGTTTCTCCTTTCCCCTGCCAATATTGTATATGTCACATTTTTTTTACTTTTGCCAATCTTATAAGTGTATTTCACTAATTATCATAGAGAATAAAAAAATTAAGATTAGGAGACATGTAGATAAACAACAATATTACCAACAACAATAAAGAATAACTTCTTTTGCTGCTTAATTTTGACCTCTGTGTATAATCCTTAATAACTTAAGTATACCACCTGGCCAGTATCATCACATGAATCTGGAGCCATGTTGGTTTATATTGTTTAGGTAAATACAATTCTCAAAAGCACCATCTTAACACCATCAATTTTATATATTTTTCAGAGGTTTTAAGTGGTATTTATATAATATCAGACTGTTTAATCATACCTCAGCTATTATTTTTTTATTTTATTTATTTATTTGACAGAGAGGGAGACACAGCGAGAGACGGAACACTAGCAGGGGGAGTGGGAGAGGGAGAAGCAGGCTTCCCGCGGAGCAGGGAGCCTGATGCGGGGCTCGATCCCAGGACGCTGGGGTCAGATCCCGAGCAGAAGGCAGACACTTAACGACTGAGCCACCCAGGCGCCCCATACCTCAGCTATTATAATGTTCTTAATTTCACTTAGAGAAAATTAAACACTAAAGTAAATTATTGGATTTTATATTTGAGATATTTGGTGCAAAGTTTTGACTATTTTGTTGAATTGTTGCTGGCATAAAAATTTGGTTCTCATGAGTTGGGTTCATCTGTATGTGGTGATCTGCTGAAAAGCAAGTTATTTTTTTACTTGGTCACAAATACAGTTGGAGCACAGTATGTGTATGAGTGTGTGTCTGTGTACTTGTTTGGAGTGAGCGCTGTTGACAGTATTCTTGGCTTCCAAATTAAAATAGTAAAAAGATGTTCACCAGTGTCTCACCTATGTTTTCATGAGACAGCATTTTAATTTAACATTGCTATTCTACTAACAGATTGGAGTTGACATTCATGAAATTGATGTTTACTTTACATGCATATGAGTTGAAAGTTTTAAGCAATTATTACTATAATTCTTTGACCTCAATTATGCTGATAGTTCAAATATAGTATTTTTTATAGCCTGGATCAGCTCTGCAATTGAATTACTCCCCTACTTCATTTTTTTAAATAGAGTGCTCACATTTTTCTATTTTTATACTACTTTTGATAAAAGAAGTTTAATATGAGCATACAGAGGTGGGTGTGTCATGTGCAGAATGGTTTGGTGGTAAAGCCACAGTGGCCTACACAAGCATGAGGTTTCTCTAATTCATTTAAATCTTGCCTTGCTTGTAATATTCCATATTATCTCCTTGTTTTAAATGTGTTTCTGTTCACATCATTGTGTAAAATTGATGTTCCATTATTATGTGCCATGCTTGTTGGGCGACTTCTGAGATCCTTGCCATGTCTAAACCCACAGTTTGAGAAGGGTTGAGTTAGGTGAAATAAAGGGACAATTCACTGGATCATTTAACTGATTTAGTCAAAAGCCTTTTTAGGTATAGAGCTACCACTTGTTTTTCCTTTTTACTGAATAATTAAATAAAACATTTGATTTAAAAATAGATTTGAAACCAGTGTGACATTGTCTGTTCAATTATGCTTTGGGTCAAATTTTTTTATCCCATAACAGACCTAGATATCCCTGGAAGACCACAGCTGCTTGCTTTTGAGGTCTCCAAGTCTAAGTTCCTAAAGAAAAGGTTGGAAGCAGCTATGGAGAGAAGAAGCCGATTTCTTTCTGTGGTTCTGGGTCAGTGGTTGATTTGACAGGGTGGGGAGGTGGATGCTGTGCAGTGCACACCCCCCCCCCCCGCCGTGGTTCATGCTCTGTGGTCTCAGTTATCTGTCTGGAAGCAGATGGTCTTCCTTCTGACGTATCATCAAAAGGTTCATAGTCACCTAACACTATGTCACAATACTTAACGTCATTTCCTTCACTTCATCTCATCGCATAAGCATTTTATCATCTCCCATCCCAAGAAGGGTGAATGTAGTACAATGGGATACTAGCAGAGACCACTTCATATAACTTATTACAGCATATTGTTACAGTTGTTTTATTAGTAGTTATTGTTAATCTCTTACTGTGCTTAATTTATGAATTAAACTTTATCATAAATATGTATGTATAGGAAAAATCCTAAGGTATATAGGGTTTGGCACTATATGGAGTTTAAGGCATCCACTGGGGGTCTTGGAACATATCTTCTGCGCTTAAGAAGGACTATCGTACTATACTCTTGACTCCTCAGATTCCTCCTACATTTTCTGGTTAGTTTGGCAGAGAAATACTGAAGACCTAGAAATTCCAAGGAACCCATGACCTTGGACAATGGACATAAAATTGCAGTAACCAGTTGAAAGTAACTAGAGTGAACCCCCAGGTGCTTTGGTCACCTGTAACATCTCTGGGAATTCTTAGCACTACCTGAATTAAATTACTGTGATCTTTGCTTGGTGCTTGCAGAGATTATGATTTAATTAGCTTGGCTGGGAGAGTATGTGTATGTGGGCTAGTATGTGTGTGCACATACACCCCTACATGTATATATGTGCGTATATATCACAGGTGATTCTAATGATCTTCACAACAGCTTTTGAGATTGGTGTTGTTTCTGTTGTTTAGTGGCTCTTAGACTGTAAGACATATTAAAAATCACTTGGAGGACTCCTTAAAACACAGAATGATGGGTCCACCCCCGGAGTTTCTGATTCAGGAGGCCTGGGGTAGGGCATTTTTAACAAGTTCCCAGGTGATGCTGATGCTATATGTTAGGGACCACACTTTGAGAACTCCAGGTATGGAGGAAGCTCATAGGCTTGAAGGGAAATAATGACCTTTCCAAGTTTACACAGCAGCTAAAAGAGCTGGGACTTGAAACTCTCTAATTTTAAGTCCACTGATTTTTTTTTTTAACTAGACTAGTGTGTTACACTTTATAAATTACTTTTGTATCTATTATCTCAAACTGTGCTTGAAAGAGTAGGGCTGACAGGGGCTATTATTGTGTAATCATGAAGAAATTTAAGCTCAGGTAGCTGAAGTGACTTCTACATGACTACATAGCCAGTAAATAAAAGAGAGAAGAAATTCATCAAGATACCTATCTTTAAAGTCCATGTTTTTCCATTATTCTAAGTTGTTCTAATCAGCCAAAATGAAATTGTCTCCTATCTTAGGTACGTTCTTTTTTTATTTTTATAATACACAACTCTTTTGTGTTAACTAAATTCTGATTGCTGGGGTGACATTGTATTAGAACAATTTATATGACTAAAATTTGCAACAGTAATTAGTGGTATTTTTTGTCTTTATTTCAGATTCTTTTTTAGAATACATTATGCAGAATCATCCTATATCCTGGAAATGTGTTTATTTGGAAGATTTCCAACTTTTAAAATATTGTCTGTGATGAGTTGATTGGAAACATAAAGATTGCCTAATTTATTTTAAAACCTATGGATTCTATCTTTGGAATGCCAATATGTAGGTACCTGTTGTTTCCTTTCTGGCTATTGTATAGTTTCTTCTAAAACAAAGTATGCATCTCATATAGGAGAGATGTCAGTTCAGGAGGTAAATTTTTATTTACTGGGTGTTTTTCACTTATTCTTTGGATTTGGCAGAACAAGAAGAAGTGTTATTCCTTTGAAAGACTGTTTCATTGCTGTGCCTGCCTGAGGCCTCATCTTTCTGCGTGCACTTTAAAATGCACATTTGTCCCTTTCAAGGGACTCTTTCTTTTTGCCAACATCTGCAGAACATTTCAGTGAAAAATATCCAATGGTTATTCAGCCTTCTTCATCTGTATAGAAACTGCCAGGAACTCAGCCAGACTGATGGACAGCTGCTTCTTAAACATTATCAAAAGTGAGTCACATTACTGGGTATTCTCTCTCTCTCTCTCTCTCTCTCTCACACACACACACACACACACACACACACTTGCACAATTATGGATCAAGAAAGGTATTTAAATTTTGATGACCCAGAAGAACTCAGAAGAAACATTTCTGCAAATAAAGTTTGAGCTAGCTATGTAGTTTATACAGATCTGTTTTAATATTTACAATTATAAATGAAGATAATAACAAATATAACTACGACAAAATAGTAACACACTCAACAAGAAAACAAACATACCAGTAAAAGGCCCGTGAACTCAAAGCACAGGCTTTTGAGAAGGTAGCAAATACTTTAAAAATAGAGAAATACAAACATATTTAATTTGAACTAGGTCAGGATCAGCTTTAATACTGAATGGTTATTATTTTCAACCACAAAGAAAGAGCTGAAATTTCTTTAAGATCTAGCTGTACTACTTATGTACATTCAGTTCTATGTGGAGCTTAAACAATTTTTTCCACCATTAATATTTTAACCTGAAGAATACCAGAGAATAATATTCGTATCTATAATGAGATACCAAGGTGGGAAAACCATGGCTGGGTTGAAATGGTGATGTAGACTAGCTCCCCAGTGGAGCTATCTTGCTAGGTGAGCAGGATACTTTCTCACCTGAACACCTCTCACTCTCTGCCAGCTATGTCCATGAGGCTCATTCTCCCAAATTAAAGTCAGGTTTTTTCCTTCCTACAGAAACCAGTTTTTCTACTCCCCCGCCCCCCCCCTTTTTTTTTTATATCATTTAGATTCCTGATTTCAGGAAGTTATCTCGTCTTCTCCTTGGATTGTCTTCTTCTTAGGTGCCAGACTTCATCTTACTTTCTTTGCACTTATGCCAAATCTGGGAGATGTTGAGTACATGATAAATAGCCAACAGGTGAATGAGACAACATTCCATTTTATTACTATGGTCTGAACAGTTACTGTCTCTTGGAAAAGAGATCACTAATAGTCTGGACTCTGTAGCAATCTGGTTTAAATGTCTACATATTTTTAATAATGTCTGAAATAAAATTTTAAGGTTAGATTACTAAATCTTTGCAACAGGCGATTATTATTTGTAGTAGCTAGAGTGCCTTTGTTTCAATTGTTCTTCCATAAAGGAAACAACAAGATTAGTAATTAGGAAAGTGTCCTATAAAATGCTTCAAACTTACAACAGTATTCTATTTAAAATTGATTAGCTTCATAATTGTTCATTGATTGGAGCCTTCATTTGAAATAAGATTTTTAGACATTTCTTATTTTAATCCTTGAGGAATGCAACCAGAGGTCCCCAAATGAAATTACTAATGAACCTATCAACAAATTATCCTAATTGACCACCCAATTATGTGGCAGCTGAGAATTTAAAGAAAAAAGTATTTGAGGACAATAGATATGATTTGTAAAATTACTCGAATTGGCAGATTCTGTGGCCTTCAAGTCCTCTTTTTAGGGGAAATTGCATTTATTTTTCTGTCATCATTATTTGAGACATCTTTCTCTCTAAAGCCCTTGAAACTAATTTCTTTCTTTCTTTACTTCATTCTCCCTTCCTTCCTCCTTCTTTATTTTCTCCCTCCCTGGCCTGAACAATGCCAGATTTTGAATAATATGTCATACCTACAATGAGGTAGCAAGTGAGAAAAGCAAAACATGACCCTAACTTTGTAATGATAAGATGGACTGGCTCCCTAGAGCTTAACTGGTAATTGCTGATATCTTCCTTCCTTCCTTCCTCCTGCCCTTCCTTTCTTCCTTTTTTCCTTCTATTCATCCATTCTTTTTAAAATTATTCTGATCTTCTGTCAGGAAAAGAGAACCGTCTCTTTACTAATGCTGAGCTCTTGAATTAATAAAACCAAAATTTTGATTTTCAGTTTTCTTTGGAGTCATTTTAAGAAGAGAAAAAAAACAGACACTGATTAAAATGATCTACTTAGTAGTTTGGAATGAGGGATGATGGGGTTTAGGGCAGGTCACCCCAAAGTATGCCATTTTGGCATATTGATTATTTCGAATAAAGTTACTTAAGAAACAGTGCCCGAAAAATGCTCCGACCCTCTTTTGTCCCCCTGAAAGCAGGAGATAAATCTTCCATGTGAAAGGTACCCTTCTCATAGCAGGAGGCAAAGAGACATCCTTATCACCAGAGACAAAGAACTCAGGACTTAGCATAAACAAACCCTGTTACTTCTTCACTAACAAACTACTCCAAACCCAAACTTCTTTGTCTTATCAGTTATTCACAGATTTATTGTTTCTTTGTCTTAAAAGTATAAAAACTGCTGACTTTGGCCACCTCTTTGAGTGTCATATTTTTATAAGCTCCTCCATGTATGAAATTAAATTTTTCTCCTGTTAATCGGCTTGATGTCAGTTTAATTATTAGATCAGTTCAAGAGTCTAGAGGGAAGAGGGAAAGGTTTTCTTCCCCTACAGGAAATGAGCCACACCGTCTTTGGGAAGAGTCCAGTTCTCTGCACAGAATTCCTCTCCTCTGTTCTCTGAAATTGTGCTTCCCTAGACCAATGTCATCATCACCCAGAACTTGTGAGACAGTACAGATTCTGGGCCCTGACCCAGAGCTACTGATTTGGAAACTGGAGACAGAACTCAGGGATCTGTTTTTACAAGTCTCCCAGGTGGTGCTAAATGTATGCTCCAGTTTTACAACCTATTAATTTCTTCTTGGTAGAATAAAGGACCTAGTAGTCTTTAATACAAGATTTCTACCATGTTTCTCAACATCACACACACACACACACACACACACACACACACACACACACACACACAC
>NW_027397116.1:16056228-16059464 GCF_003265705.2 Callorhinus ursinus
CACACACACACACACACACACACACACACACACACACACACACACACCCCAAACAAATGTATGGTGAAAATGCAATTA
Source organism: Callorhinus ursinus (assembly GCF_003265705.2). Classification (NCBI taxonomy): domain Eukaryota; kingdom Metazoa; phylum Chordata; class Mammalia; order Carnivora; family Otariidae; genus Callorhinus; species Callorhinus ursinus. The sequence continues at coordinate 16,056,307 of NW_027397116.1, forward strand.
ACGTGGCTGATCATAGAGGGAAACTAAATAATGCAATTTTACTAGATGAGATTAGGTTCTTCTGTTTTGTTCCACAAGATACTTAGGGGTGATTCTACTCATCCCTTACCAAGACTAAAATGTTACTGTATTAATTGGAGTCTGATGGCAGTAAGCATTTATTAAAGTGCACAAAACAATATTCAAATAATTCATGCTTCTGTAAGTTATCTTTGGATTCTAGTGTGGGAAAGTTTGAGAAGAGAGGAGACATGCAGAAATTTTTCTAATCTTTAGGTAATTGTTGCTAGAGGGAAATGTATACAAGTGTTTTCAAATTGTGTTGAAATATGAATACAATATCTTTTTTCCCCCAGTAAATTTCCTTAGTGAGTTTTTTAAAAATTCTCTCTGTCATGGAATGCTTTTATTTGAGGACATGTATTATGTATAGCCAAGAATCAAGGCTTTCAGAAATTGTTGATTCTAACAAACTTCAAAGTTCTTAACATATGGTTGTTGTTGATTGAATTTATCTAGCACAACAAGAAACTAAGATAAGATTTCATTCAGCAAAGAACACTATGAAGTATCGCTTTATGGAAATCCATTAGCTAGGACTCTAACGTATGAAGTAACGTGAGAAATGCAAATAACAACAATATAGTTAAATTGTCAAATATGATAGAGAAATTTATGTGAAAATGCATGTAGTTCCAATTTTCTTTACTTTTCCCCCCTGTTTTTAAGGCAACATCAAAACAGTTACTTCTGAGAATATTTATAACCTGTCAAGAGAAAAGACTAGAGACTATGTGGCTGTGAATCCCTGAGGGAAAATGTTAGTTTCAAAGCACCATTGATGTAAATATTGCCTCTTTTCCATTTTGTGGAATGGGTTGTTATGCTGATAAATTTGTGTTAGAAACATAATTATCTAAAAGCCACTGGCATTAAAAACACCAGTGCATTTTTGTAATAGAATTATAGATATGGGATCATCTGTAATATAGGAGACATAGTCTTAATACAATGATTGTTTTTTATGTGAAGAAAAAAATAGCACAGTAATAACAAAGATGTTTAAGAGGAAGTTTGATATAGTTGTTGAGAGATAGTATTAAAAGAAAAGACATTGTTTCAGAGGAATATTACTATTTCTGCTAAGCTGTGCAAAAATTGGAACCTGTCCACATTTTCACTCTCATAGCTACACATACATTCTTACACACACACAACTTCCTCGTCCCCAAACATTTCCTCTCTTCCTCTCATTGGCTTTCATTTGGTCTTATATATACACTGAGATTATTTTATATATTAAATAGCAAATTATCTCTGCAAACAAATCAACTACAATAAAAATAACCAAGGAAATCATTCATAATTGAATTAATAGGAGATATTAATGTTCTAAAAAGAGGGACTTACTCCTAATTAATGGGAATTAAATATTGTTTGTCCAAGGAAAGAGTTTAGAGTCAAAGATGAAGGGGACGGTTTGAATAACAATAGATGTAGGAGAAAAGAGATGTGTCTGTGATTATGTTTTTCATTTTAAAGTAGAAAATTATTTTACTGACCTAAGAGAAAATTTCATTTTAGCAAACTGTGAACTATTTTTATGGAATGAATATAACATTTGTCATTTCAGGTTGTTCAGTAGTAAAAACTCTAAATAGTAGCTGTTTTTATAAGTCATTGTGAAGAATAAGTGAGATATTTTATATATGACATATGATATGATTTCATACGATATATGAAAGAACACTTTCATTTATCTCCAAGCTTTAGAAGAAAACATTTCTCAGAATTTCTAAGTATGCAGAATGCCCCTAATATAACAGTATATCAAGTGTCTGGTAGATGGGCTTGTTTTAGTTCTGTGTCTGTTCCATGCCGAAGGCATTGACCTAGGTCACATATATTCATTGATTCTATTTAGGTGATCAATGATACAGCACAGTTTCCAGAAGCAATACATGATTATTTTTCATAAAAAAACTGATAATGTTGAAGGAAGAGATTTCATTGTGCCATCATGTTTTAAAAAATAAAACAGTGTGGGGGCATGGGTTAGCGTGGTGATGGGTATTAAAGAGGGCATGTATTGAATGGAGCACTGGGTGTTATGCACAAACAATGAATCATGGAACACTACATCAAAAACTAATGATGTAATGTGTGGTGATTAACATAACATAATAAAAAAAAAAACACATGCCTAATCGCCAGAAATTGGGCCTATTTAGCTAATCCAAACCCAGGAGCCATTCTCAACTCCTTTATTTTCTTTATACTCACCTCCATTTTATTTCCCTCACACTCCAACTCCATTCCATCATAATCCTGCCTTAAAAACCCTGAAGCCCAGTGGCTTAATACAACATGCTTGCTCATAAGTGATTTTGTGAAAGTAATTTATTGTGGCTCCAACTGGGTTATCTTTTATTTGTTTCTTCCAAGAGATTTGTCACCAGTTGTCTCTTATTTCTCTTAGAGAAGGTATCCCTGGACCCTGGTTTACTCTAAAGGAGAGAATAAGAATCTTTCTCATGTTTTTCACCAATTTCACGTTGGCTTTATTCTAATCAGTGTGTTGTTGTCTGTTGTGTGAGGACAGGAGGGGGTGGGGTGAGAATAAGGGTCCGGGATCCTAATAGGTATGTTCAGCCAGCTGAGTAATTCCTGTCCTGCCAATTCTCTCCTACAGCTTATAGATATATAGCCTCTCCACTCTCCACTAGGAAGCAAAGGGGGAGCTCATAATCTCTGAATAAAGTATGGAGCTGCATGCATGTACATATGTTCGACTTTCATCCTTTCTAGCAAATACACCAATGTAAAGAGAGATTGTGTTAACTTACCCAAGTAAGTCTTACAATAACTCTTCATAATATTCATGTGATTTATGTGTCTGTGGTTGAGAACTTTAGATAAATATTAGAGTTACTTTTTGGGCTTTTGTAGTATTCTGGATCCTTACCACTTGTTATATACATATTTTCAGTGTCAATAGGAGAGACACAAAATTTTTTCTTAAATGCTAGTTTGAAGAGATCTGTTGATTTAGATTTATTCTTTTTTTATTATGTTAATCACCATACATTACATCATTAATTTTTGATGTAGTGTTCCATGATTCATTGTTTGCGTATAACACCCAGTGCTCCATGCAG
>NW_027397116.1:16059474-16062883 GCF_003265705.2 Callorhinus ursinus
TGTTCCATGATTCATTGTTTGCGTATAACACCCAGTGCTCCATGCAGAATGTGCCCTCTTTAATACCCATCACCAGGCTAACCCATCCCTCTACCTTCCTCCCCTCTAGAACCCTCAGTTTGTTTCTCAGAGTCCATAGTCTCTCATGGTTTGCCTCCCCCTCCAATCTCCCTCCCTTCATTCTTTCCTTCCTGCTATCTCTTTAGAAACTGAAATTTAAATAGACTCATAACACATTGCTTTTCCTGGGGCACCTGGGTGGCACAGTTGGTTAAGCATCTAATTCTTGGTTTCAGCTGAGGTACAGATCTCAGGGTGGTGAGACTGAGCTCCGCCTTGGGCTCTGTGCTCAAGTGTGGAGTGTGCTTAAGATTCTCTCTTCCTGTCTCTCTGCCCCTCCCTAATGTACATGTACATTCTTTTTCTCTCTAAAATAAATAAATCTTTAAAAACAAAACAAAACATACTGCTTTTCCCTTCAGAATGTTACAAAATCAGTAAGGCCCAGGTAATAAGTCTCCGCAATTAATGGTTCAATTCTACCAAGAAGTTCTTTGAAATGTATATTGGGTGATAATATCCCATGTCCAACTGCTACAGAATTACTATGAGCCTAAAACGAGTAACACAGATGAAATGAAATCCACAAAAAATAACGGGATTTTTAGAACTTTTGGGTAGTGTATTTGACATTTTGGTGAGAAATGCTAAGTTGACTTACAAAAAGTCAATCCAATTTCAGTGCTCTCTGTTCATTTTGTTTGTCTTCTAAGTGAGTCAAGATCAATAGAATCACCATGTTCCTCTAATTCAAATCCAAGATATTGACCTGCAAATAGATAATATCACTATCCTCATGGGCATGGTTTTACTATTGGTGTCATTGGCACTTACTGAGCCTCCTTGGAATTTCTACTGTAAAGTTATGATAGCCTGTGTTCAACTCAATCAGGGTTTACTACATTCCTCCAACCATATCGACATGGATTGTATAAGAATGCATGGAAATAAAAACAGTATTATAGATCATTGTGAAAGAAAGGGTTACAAAAGGAACTCCAGGATTGTATCAGAGCTATGCAAAACACTCCCCACAACAGACAAGATCAGATGACAGTCCTTGTTTGGGGTTCATGCACAATTTTCAAAACAGCAGGCCTTTGTTCTCAGTTCTTCAGTTCTTGCAGGCCTGTGAACTCTTCGTCAGATGGGAAGTATGATGTTTTGCTCTTTCTGAAAATGTGAAAATCTTTTGAAGCTGAGTTTGCTGGTAGTCATTGTAAATGGTAAAGAAAAGAAATGAAGGAATTCAGTCAAGTGTTTTTGCAAAATGTTACGTAAAGGGTTAAGAGAATTGTTTACTAGTTTATGAGCCTTTAGGAGGATCATTAGAGGGTTTTGTGAAAATTACCAAAGTAATCTTGACGAATACAGCAATAACCCATTAATTAGGTAAATAATAATTCTATAAAAAACTAGGTAACAAGGCAAACATTTGTGTTTCTGTTCTGGGAGATCTCTCTGGTTTTTAAAACAATTTCCAGGGATATCTATCTAAAGATAATACTTCTGGGCAACAGCAGCGGCAAAATGTGTCTTCTTGGATTTTTCAGTTCCTACTTTCATGTGGTTTGTTTTGACGTACTCCAAATCACAATCTACTCACATCAAATTCAAACTTCTGAAAGTGGTCGATGTACCCTCCTCTTCCACATTTCTCAACATCAAGTCTATTGTGTATTAATCATTAGTTCTCTTTTTGCAGACATGCTGGAATTTTATATTTTAGATTACAGATTTGGAAACAACAAATTTACTGGTTTGTCCCCTTAATGAATGAAATAATTATTTTCATTTTATGATTTGGTACTTCCAAGGAAATGTAGCTGACTGTAAGAAGGGCACAGATTTTTTAAATTTCAAGAGTGTATTAAATTTTTATGTATTTTAAATTCACAGTTATTGTCCTAACCTCAAATTTTGAATATATTATTTTTTTTCAGAAATATTTTTCTGGGGTCAGTTTTTCTGGGGCCTTCTGCTATTGGTTACTTGACAACTATTTATTTTTTATGTCATCTTGATATAGTTCTGTATTCCTCTGTGAGATTAGGGTTGTAAAAGTACTTACTTGACCTGCATTATTGTGAGGATTAGTAAAATAAGTCATGTAAAGTGTATTTGCAAAAGTATTCAGTATGTTATTGAGAATTTAGCCTTTATACTAACATTTGTTTTGCACTTTATACTTTTATAAGTTTGTTCACATATATTTTTGACCTTCATAATAGTTTTATGGACAAGATTGAATATATCCTAATTTGAGAGTGTAAGAACTGTTTAATTTCTTTATTTCTAGAGGATATGAATAATCTTATAAAAGTAGATTCAATAAAATGAGAGTCATAGCAACATTATGTGATTTCCAGAGTCAGAAAATTAATTAGTGACAAACCTAGGGCAAGGCTTCAGGTGCCCTGAGTTTCATTTTAACTTTTTTACTCTACCATTATCCTCACCAAATAGGTGTTTCTCAAAGGATGAAACTGTGCTTTATCTTAAAACATAAGAAAAGTTGTCTAACTGTAAGTGAATTTTGATAAAACTTTTTGATAAAAGAATTCTCATTTCATCCTTTGATCCTAATAAAGACTTGAAAAATATTTTTGGACCAAATCTTCTTCACTGAGCATTAATGATTATCTTTTAGGTGAAGTATAAAAAAAAACATAAACGTTTCTTGATTGGCTATAAATTAGTAAGATTATATTCCCAACTTGCTGAGAAAACTTTTTCTGCTCAAAAATTTTAACCTGCTGATTCATAGGAACTCAGTTGCTTCTTTCCAATATGGACAGTAATTTCCAGTGACAAATCAGATCTTAGTATGGTTCCTGTGTTCTTAGGTAGAATACAACTTGATGGTGCAAAGGCAAGGATTTAGTGCTAATGTCATAAGCAGTGACAAACCAAATATAAGGCTCATAAAACGCAGATTCTTTTTAATCTCTCTTTTGATTGCAGGGCAGAGGTTTGCCTCCATTTTCTGGCAGTGTGACATAGAAGCTCCATAGAGATCTAATTAGAAGAACAAGATCAGTAGCAGAGTTAATTTGTGTTACCAGTTTTGCTAGCTCCTCTTCTCTTTAGCAGTCATAGCACCTGGGATATATAAAATAGGAAATGACAAAGATACAAAACAGGGCACAGTCCCAGTTTAAAATAAACATCTCACTCTAGGGGGAAGTTCCCCCAAATACTGCTGTGTGAGAGAGGATTCAAGAAAAGGTAGAATATAAAGTGCTTTAAGAATGTCCTAAAGGGATTTCAAGAATTGCAAGTATAAATAACAGGACATGTAGTATGTAGATATAAAATACTTTCATTTTCTTTTTTGGTTCATTTTAAT
>NW_027397116.1:16062893-16063170 GCF_003265705.2 Callorhinus ursinus
CATTGGGTATGGCCAAGGGCAGAAAAAGAAATAACCACAGTTAAATGAATTAAAATGAACCAAAAAAGAAAATGAAAGTATTTTATATCTACATATTACATGTCCTGTTGTTTATACTTGCAATTCTTGAAATCCCTTTAGGACATTCTTAAAGCACTTTATATTCTGCCTTTTCTTGAATCCTCTCTCACACAGCAGTATTTGGGGGAATTTCCACCTAGAGTGAGATGTTTATTTTATTTTATTTTATTTTATTTTATTTTATTTTATTTTATTT